>NW_026027790.1:0-44650 GCF_019186545.1 Solanum stenotomum | reverse complement strand
TTAATAATTAGCTAGATCATTTGAAACACGAGAATTCAATAAGATGTGTATTTTACTTAGGTATTTTATTTTTTATTAGATGTTTCTTGAGAATTGATTCCTGACTATACTAGGGTTATAGATGGAAATAATTAATATATTTATTTTGGGACGAAGGGAGTAACTTAAGAAAATAGATTATTGAACTTTGTGATATGTGTATAGATGTTAAAAGTTACTCATGAACAGAGGCGGAATCAGAATTAGGAATTATTAGGAATTTGGGGTTCTAAAAAAAGAGAAACTTTTAATTTTTAGTTGATAGCAGGTTCAAATCCACAACTCTAGCGTGAAATTATGCGCTCCTAATTTCAGGTTCCATTTCTATGGACATGACATGACACGACAAGTCGAGGCGCACCACTTCTGTGGGCACCAAAACGAGGAATTCAGGCAATGCCTCATTTACGACAGGCCTGACTCCGATGGTCGTCTAATCGGACTCGAGTACATTGTATCGGAGGAACTGTTCTTGACATTGCCAGACGACGAAAAGAAATTTTGGCATTCTCATTTGTACGAGGTGAAAAGCGGTGTCCTGTTCATGCCCGGTGTTCCAGGCCCGATTCAACGACAAGATCATGAAAAAACCGTGAAAACTTATGGCAAAGTGATACATTTCTGGCAGGTTGATAGAGGTGATACACTTCCTTTGGGAATTCCTCAAGTTATGATGGCGCTTACTAGAGATGGTCAACTCGATCAGAACCTTGCTCAAGGTACACAAAAATTACTTATCATATTATGATTGATACATGTTATTAATTACTTTTGAAGTGATTTAATATTAATCTAATTGTATAGAACTTGAAATCGTTATAATTATGTAGGTTGCCAGTATAAAACATTAATTAATACCTACCGTCCCAATATATAGGAGTAGCTCCGTTTGCTAGACACGCAGCTCAAAAAAACTTGTGGTCTGAAACAAGTCTTAGACGATTATTTAGTTAGAAAATCATCTAATAGAGTTGTAAATTGTCTAACTAGGAGTAGCATGAAAAAAATTTAAGTTAATTTTTCTGAATATAAGATAAAAATGACCCTTTCTTAATTAGGAAAACCTCAATAGTTCAGTTGGTTAATTATTTGATCTATCTTATTGGCGAGGATTTGATTTTCCACGTTGTAATCGCCTCCCTATTTCCCTTTTCCGTTTTAAACCTCTTTCGGATAGATTTGGAAGGGATATTAGTGTGTGATACATGAGTAGTTTTGAGTCACTTTTTCTTCGGAAAATTTTAATAGTTTAGTTGGTCGACTATTTGATATATCTTACATGAATTTGGGTGTTAGGATTATGTCTTAGTCTTAATAGTACGTTTATTTAACTCGCGCAATAGCATTTTTTTACGAGGTTTTTAAAATTTGATGTAGATGTGGAGAAACGTTTTGGTGTGTCATTTGATGAAGAAAGGGAGAAGAGGGCATACATGGAAGGTCCTGCCCATGGGATTCACCCACTTGCTAATGCTGGAGGCAAAGGCATTCGCACTCTCCTTAGAGAAGTTGATTGTAAACCTATCGAATCTGTCCCTAGAGTTTTTGTTTAAGCTCCGACCGCGAAGTCGCGTTCGATTGCTCATATATTTATTTCATTTTGGCTAGCGAAGTTGGATATCGTCTAGTGTTTTGTTCAACTTTTATTTTTCACTTTTGTGATATATAGGACTTGTATATATATGTTGGCATGTGTGGATATACTATGTTGATGAATGAATAATTCTCTACGTTTTTGTTTTCCAACACTATATAACTGTATATGGTGGTGTTGCATATATAAATATGGTATATTTTTTTCTTTAAAATGAATCGATTTTTACCACGAGTCAATTTATTAAGAATTTAAGATTATTTTTTTCTCAAATGAATTGAATTTTTACCAAAAATCTGAAGAACTTCCGATAATGAAATTGGATCCTCATAAAAGAGTTTAGATAACTAACCAATTGAGGTATTTTCTTTTGGAATGAAATGTGATCCTCATCAATAAAATGAAAATTTAGTTAGTCGATAAAATTGAGCTACTAAAACTTCTTTCCTTATTGAAATGTACTTATTCTCTTTCAAGGTTGTTTTTTCTTCTAATCTTCTAGAAATCTCACAATCGTCAATGTCTATGTTAGGTTGATAAAATTATTACAACCTGGACATATTTAAACTTGAACTCACATTTGAATATGTAATATGAAGATATGATTCCAAATCAAAGTTTAAATTTGAGATTAATTTCAAATTTCAATTTTTTTTAAAAAAACATGATTTGAAATTTCGACTGAGCTACTAAATTTTCGTAAGGCTTACTTAATTCCATGATTATTAAGTTATAAAATGGGCCTCCTATATTCTTATTTTTCAAACAAAGGCCCACAGGGAAAACTTGGGGGGTCAAAAAGTTTGTGGATACAAAATCTTGATGAGGATTATTATTTTCTCCTTTTCCCTTATATGTACTTGCTCTCTCCTCCTTTTTTTCTGTATCATAGAGTATATGTATATATATAATAATAGGGACTTCATACTTCCAGTCTATTGAAAACTCAGAATTATTGGCAGATCCCGTTCAAGGTTATTGAGGTGAATTTGATTAGGGTACTTTGCATATATTAAACGTGTCGAATATTTTATAATATTTTAAATTTCGTATAAAGTCAAACACTATCGTTTAATTTTTTTTTTCATTACAAAAACTATGTTTCTCCTCCAATTTGATGTATGTCAAACTAACCATAATCTTGTGAAAAAATTAAAGTTGATTTTTGGAAATATCATATATTAAAGTTTCTATAAGATATCCTAGAAAGTAGAATTTTCTTATAGATGTTGAGAGAATTAAATATTTATAGTAAATTATGGAATAGTCTAGATAGTGTTGTATATTTGCAATCAACCAAAATCCAAATTAAAGAGTTTTAATTTCTTTCGGTTCTCTTATCCAAAATACACATTCTCCTTTCTAGCTTCTTTTTCTTAATTGAGTTTTTCGATCTTAATTAATGATCTTAGGCTGGTAGAAAGGCTCTCGATTATATTTTTCTTATGCTATTCTCTACAATTCTCTCATTTTTTACTAGTCACATAATGATTGACCTACTAAAAATGTACTGGTTTAGATTTTAAACTTCTTATCCTATAGTAAAAGATCATTTCCCTTTGGCAGAATTGAAAGACATGAATAGAAGTGTTGCTCATAATTAATGAAACTAATATTCCAAGTGTTTGTTGAACTTGCAGGAATTTTCTATGAAAGATGGCTCGAAACGACATTGAGGATATGTTAGATCAGCTAAGAAGGATCAAGAGTGGAGGCAATCTGAATAGCTTCAAGATTGATCAAATTGTGATACTTGAAGTGGAGATAAGATTTTTAAGAACCTTTATCAAGTGTAATCATGTTGTTTCCCCTGATTCCTTAGTCAAAATCACAAAGATTGCCCAGTTGATTATGGAAAAGGTTCATTCGGTATTTGATGGAATTCCTGACGAATACAAAAATAACCATAATCTTGAAAGGGGAGTGTTAACGCTGCTGGAATCCGTTCAAGGCAATACTAATTTAAGGTATAATTATGAGTTGAATGATTCAGATTTGTCGGAATATATGGATTGCCTTGACAAGAATCTGATGATGATGTGCCTGCAATGGGGTAGCTTGTCTGACCCTTCTTGGACGAATGAAGAAATACTTGTGAGAAATCGATTTACAAAGAAACTGAAAATCATTCGAAGGAAAATGGGATTTTTGAGATACTTATATGTCTCAGAGATAATTGGTTACATTGATCACGAGAAGTTGGAAGGTTTGGAGGCCCGAATTCAGTTCATGGCTGACAATGTAAGACAGTTCTGTCTTGCTCTTTGGGTTGCAGTTGGTACAGATGATATCTTGAGTAAACTTGATTATCTATTATGTTTGATTGTGTTAGTGGAGCTGGAAATGAAGAATATTTTTCTCGGTGAACTAAAGGCTTCAAAGTATGCTAAATCAAGAACTTTCAAGGACAAGAAATTACCAAAAGGATTTTCACATCATCTCCACAGTCTGCTGGTGTATCTCAGAAACAAAAAGATCGAGAACTTCCCTAATAATGTCTCTTCTCGAAATATTGATGTGACTATAGAATTCTTGTTGGTTTTCCTTAATGATGATGGGTCAAATCATGTTATTAGTGGTAACTGGTTGAATGAGGTTATGCAAAAAGGCTGGAGCTATAGCGGGTGATGTTCTATATGTAATTCAAAAGCTTCTTCCTAGATCTATAAACAAAAATGACACTAGCAACATAAATGTTTGCTCGATACAGATATTGGAGAAAGTTGAAGATCTGAAGGCACAAGTGGAGAAGTACTACAAATCCTTGAAATTCACTCCGTCTCAGTTCCCCACTGTTGGTGGATTGAGCTTTCTGGATTCTCTTTTAAGAAAATTGAATGATATGTTGAAGTTTGAATCAGGTTTAGTTTTCATGATGAAACCTGGTATTGGTAATTTAGAGCAAGAGCTATCATCTCTGACATCCATTTTAGAGAAGGAGCTGTCATCTTTATCATCCATTTTCCGAGATGTTGCAAAGGTCCACAGTGAACATAAAATTCTTAAAGATCTTCAGAGGCGTACTGTCAATTTGGCATATGAAGCTGAAGTTTCCATTGACTCTATTCTTGCTCAATATAATGCTTTTTGGCATATATTTTGCTCACTTCCTGCAATCTTAAAAAAGATCAATCACATTAATGTGGAGGTGACAGAGATTTGGTCGGTGAACGTTGCTCTTAAGCCTTGTTATGTGGTAGCACCATCTAAATATCTGTCTACTCAGCATAGCAATCCAGTGACTAATGAGGTGATGGTGGGTTTCGGGAATGACACAGAAATAATGATTCAATATCTGATTAGAGGTACAAATGAGCTAGATGTCGTCCCAAGTAGGCATGGGGGACAAGGGAAAACGACTATCGCCAGAAAGGTGTACGATAATGAGAGCATTGTTTCTCGCTTCGATGTTTGAGCATGGTGCATCATCTCCCAAACATATAGCCGAAAAGACCTATTACAAGAGATTTTCAGTCAAATTACGGGTTCCAAGGACAAGGAAGATGAGGTTGGCGAACTTGCTGACAGGTTGAGGAAAAGCCTAATGGGAAAGAGATATCTCATTGTCTTGGATGATATGTGGGATGGTATGGCATGGGATGACTTAATACTTTGTTTCCCTGATGTTGGAAATAGAAGCAGAATAGTAGTAACAACTCGACTTGAGAGAGTGGGTGAATATGTCAAGCGCTATACTGATCTTTATTTCCTTCCATTCCTCACACCAGATGAGATGCGTGTCTAGCAGTTGCAGAAAAATGCAAAGGACTGCCTCTGGTGATTATTTTGGTAGCTGGAATAATCAAAGGGAAGAACATGGACGCCTCTTGGTGGTATGAGGTTAAAGATGCTCTATTTGATGTGACTATAGAATTCTTGTTGGTTTTCCTTAATGATGATGGGTCAAATCATGTTATTAGTGGTAACTGGTTGAATGAGGTTATGGAAAAGGCTGGAGCTATAGCGGGTGATGTTCTATATGTAATTCAAAAGCTTCTTCCTAGATCTATAAACAAAGATGACACTAGCAACATAAATGTTTGTTCGATACATATAATGGAGAAAATTGGTTACATTGATCACGAGAAGTTGGAAGGTTTGCAGGCCCGAATTCAGTTCATGGCTGACAATGTAGGACAGTTCTGTCTTGCTCTTTGGGTTGTAGTTGGTACAGATGATATCTTGAGTAAAACTCACTATCTATTAAGTTTGATTGTGTTAGTGGAGCTGGAAATGAAGAAGATTTTTCTCGGTGAACTAAAGGCTTCAAAGTATGCTAAATCAAGAACTTTCAAGAACAAGAAATTACCACAAGGAGTTTCACATCATCTCCACAGTCTGTTGGTGTATCTCAGAAACAAAAAGATCGAGAACTTCCCTAATAATGTCTCTTCTCGAAATATTGATGTGGCAATAAAGTTCTTGTTGGTTTTCCTTAATGATGGTGGGTCAAATCATGTTATTAATGGTAACTGGTTGAATGAGGTTATGGAAAATGTTGGAGCTATAGCGGATGATGTTCTATATGTAATTCAAAAGCTTCTTCCTAAATCAATAAACAAAGATGACACTAGCAACATAAATGTTTGTTCGATACAAATATTGAAGAAAGTTGAAGATCTGAAGGCACAAGTGGAGACTTACTACAAATCCCTAAAATTCTCTCCGTCTCAGTTCCTCATGTTATACACCATTTTAACCGGGTCAAAATAGTGTACAATATTTTGGTGATTCCAAAGTTAATAACTAAGTCAAGAAGTCGCCACCTAATTAATTACGGTGAATTAGGGCACCTAAATTGATTAAAGTCATGTCTAAAGTTAAACTTCATTTTAAGGTCTACTAAACATAAAATTTTAGGTAAGGGTTCAACTAATCTAAAGGGAAGGGATTAGGCATCCTTTAAGATTCATTAAAAATGGTTAACCAGTCAAACTTAATTAATTAATTAGGCTAAGTGTAAGAAGGTAAAATTTATTTATAAAAGCTAACTTTTAGAAAAAACTTTAGATTCAATAATTGAAAATATATTTTTTATGAAAAATACGTATAGTTGGAAACGTGATGAAACTCGTGAGATGGTCTTATGTTTGTATAAAACTTTACTTGTTGAAATGAAATGAAGCTTGAATTGTTAGAAAACTAATTGCATTAATTATATCTAGATGTTTATCTTATGTGATAGAATAATAATAGCAAAATAATGTTAACTAAACAAAAAAAAAAGTTATAAGCAGCCAAATCACATAATTAAAATAAAATGTCAGTCACACTAATAAACAAGCAATAAAGAAAATAGGATAAACCAAAATCATTTTTTGACTTTGGTAAAGGAATGACATTTCGGGATTTGCCGTTTTGGCACATCCCTCTTCATTTTTGTCTGGATGTGTTTCTAGGGAGTAGCGAGAGTGTAACATCCGGCAATTTGAAATAACTATGAAGAGGTTAAAACTTGGAAATAGTTTTTTTGGAACGAATTAAAAATCTGGAAAATTTGGCTAAGTATGGAAAATAATGAATTTTTGGCCAACTTTGAACAGTTATAACTCCTAGGTCAGGATGAGTTGGGTGTAGTTTCAGTTATGTTTGCAAAGTTCGTGGAATGATCTTTCCAATGCCATCGAGTTTGCTCGTTTCCGAGTTCGTATGAGCAAGTTATGCCCTTTGAAAGTTGGGCAGTTGGCAGGGAATCCGTCCGGAAATTGTAAGGGTATTTTGGTCTTTTCCCTAGCCTTGTCTTTGGATATATATTAAGGTGTAAGACTTATTTTTGATCAGTTTTTCCCTTTTTAAAAAGAGTAAGAGTTAGGGTTCTTGAGAGAAAAGGAGAGAAAGGAGAAGAAGAAGCAAACTTCGTAAAGATCGTCGTGGTTTTCTTCGGGGGTGATCCCTATTAAGGTATGTGAGTTCATAGTGTTGGGTTGGTTCTTTCCCCCACACGCCAAGCTCGTTTAATTTCGAGAAAAGATTGAATATGTTTGTTGAAGTTGTTGGTTGTAATTGTTAAAGTTGTAGTTGTGTTGTGTTGAAGTTCTTGTTGGGTTGGTGTATGATTCGGGTGGTGTTTTTGAGTTGAATCTATTGTATGTTGAGAGGTTTATGATTTTAAGTGTTTGGGGTTGGAAACTTTGATGTGTAGAAGGTTTAGAGTTGGAGAAAACTAAGGAGAAAAGTCAGTTTTCGGGGAAAAAGGGTGGGGCGTCGCGCCTATCAGCGCGCCCCAAGAGGGGCTCTGAACTTTCCCCCTTGGGGTGGCGCGCCCATCAGAGCGCCGGCAGGCCTCGTTTGAAGTTTCTGGTCTAGCGCTCCGCGCCTCTCAGAGCGCCAAGAGCACCAAGTTTTCCCATTCCTTCCCCACTTTCTCATGCATGTTCCTAGGTATTGTACCTATGTTTCCTAGTTGTTTTCAACACTCCAAGGTACGTTTAAATGTCAAGAACTCATCCATAACATGTGATCAAACACCTTGAATTCATAATTCCAATTCAAGGAGAGTTAGTTTCCAAGTCAAGTGAAATTAAGAGTTAAGTCTAGAAGTTAAAGAAGGGAGTCAAAGCAAGTCTCTAAGCTTTTCAAGAGTCTTTATTAAATGTTTTAACTTCATTTTAAGGCTCTAGTTTCAAGGCAAGTAAAGAGTAAAGAGTCAAAAGTTTCAAGTTAAGTCAAGAGTTCCAAGTTAAGTAAAGAGTTTAAAGTTGAGTTCATTTCTCAAAAGTTATTAGGGAACTATGTATTCCCAAAGAAGTTTCTAAATGTTTTTACATTTGAGTAAGAAAAGGAACTATGTTTCCGAAAGAGCCTTTGTGCTAGTTTTCAAGAAAAGGAACATCGATTGCAAGTGAGCCTTTGGGCAAAGTTTTGAGTAATTATCTCAAATAAAGAAAGATGTGTTTAAAACACTTATGAGCTAAGTATTTTTGGGAGTAGACTTGAGCACCGAATTGGGGACACGAGTTCATATAAACTCAACTCTCCATAAGAACCATGCGCCAACATGGGAGTTAAGTCATACTTTTTAGATGAACCCGTAAGATTAAGCTAGTGGATCCACTTAGTAAAGTTAGCTTCCTATATCACGGCAAGGTATAGGATGGTCCTTGGGCAACGTGAGGTAAAACGTTGTATCACCGCTAGGGCTCATAGTGGTGATTGTCGGTTGAAAGAGTCTCCCACCTAAAGTTATACTACTTTTATACAAGTAAAGTTGAATTTGTTATTGTTTTATCTTTAACAAAGCTAAGTTGTTTACACTGTTTTATAAGCTTTATATACTGCATGTGTCTTATTGCTTTATATATTGAGTTCGGTTATTCATGAGTTGAATAGAGCCAAGGTAAGAGTTCATTTGTACTCCTTCCAAGCTTAAGTTGAGGTTTAGCTTTCCAGCTCGCATACTCGTACATTCAATGTACTGATGCCAGTTGGCCTGCATCTTATTATGATGCAGACACAGGTACCCAGGGCCAGCATCCGGTTCGCCGTTGATCCAGTTGAGTACTTCAGAGTCAGTGATGAGCCTCTTTGCATTCCGGAGGACTCGGTTATTTTGTTCTCTCAAGTTTTGTTTTATTAGGATGTCGTGGGGTCTGTCCCAACATCCATCTCAGTATTTTAGAGGCTTCATAGACAGTCAGTCAGTTGGTTTGGAGTCTCTCATCTATGTATATATGTAAATATTCTATTTTGAGACTCGAGTTGCCTTTGTGGCCAGATTTTATTTCAGTCAGGTTGTTTTAAAAACCCTGCATTGCATTGAGTTATTCTGCTGAGTTAAGAAAGTCAGGTCAAGGGTTCGCTTGGGGGCCAACAATGGTCTTCGAGTGCCAGCCACGTCCAGGGTATAGGCTCGGGGGGTGACAGAGAGACACAAGTGAAGATTTAATACACGCTTCGAGTCTTGCGATAGCATCGAGTCTTAAAGTGAGACTCTTCGACTCCGATTTTCATGCAAACAAAGAAAAAGGAGAATGAAGGAGTTAGAACAATGATTTATCTCTTAATAACAGCAAAAAATTATACAATGTAATAAAAACTAGAATTCCATCAATATTCAACATGTATTTATGGTAAACAAAGAGGTTACATAACGGTAACACATATATTAGCAATTTGGCATAGTTTGATAGTAACAAAATGTTTTTTAACTCCAACAATAAGTATTAAATACAACTTAAGCTTTACTGTAACAAATATTTCATTTAGCATTGATAAACTATCACATCTTTGTTACTAAAATAGGAACTGAAATAAAGGATCCAAAACAGTGAACTTAATTATGAGAAAATCTAACCAACATGCCGCTTAAAACTTTTGTGAACCAAGTTCTCACAAACTAGTGATTAAAATGAAATAAAAATCAAGACTTGTGAGTGGCAAGTATATTTAGAACCAACAAGAAATATTTTTAGCCGAAACTGGACGATTTACAATAGGTTTCTAATTAACAAGACTTTACTAAAAAAAATCAACAGACTCAAATAGAAAGGTATATATGATGAAACACAAGCCTTGAACTATGTATAAACATTTGTCACTTCCATACAGAATAACAAAAGACTAACATGGACTCCTAAACTAGCACCAAGATGCTGAACAAAATGATAAAATATAATAAAGAAAGGCAGTTGAGATTATCGTTTGTGGGGCAGTGAACTGGGATCCTATCGGCCTCGAATCTATACTCTCGTAATGAACAAGTTCGAGAACTTTGAAATACCTATGTTGTCGTCCAACAGGAGTAAAGAGAGATAAAATTCTTTCATAAAGTTATAAGAAAATTGCAAAGCTATAGGGGAAAGAGGCGACATAAAAACTCTCTTTTGTAAAGGTATATGGATGTATTTATAAGTCACTACAAAAAATTCGCCTTTTTGCCACGCGTGAAACCGTGGCTAAATGGTAGCCAAACCGTGGCTATCACATATTGGCCACGGCCACTTAGCCACGGTCGGCCGCGTGCCCAACAGGGGCGTCGCCATGAAATTTGCCACGATTTTAGCGTCCGTGGTAACTTTCTTCTAGCCATGGTTTAGATTGTGTTTAGCCACGGTCTACCCATGGGTAAATTTGCCTACACCAAATCATGACTTATCCATATATTAACCGTGGCTAATTTAGGCGTTGGTAATTTGCTCACAACTTTCATACAAAATATGAACTAGCTACGGTTCAACCGTGGCAAAAGTGTGTTCTTTTTTTTTAAAAAAAACAATAATTTCCCTGCTATATATCCCAATATCAATACACTAATTGATAGGCATTCACAGTGATCACATAATTATCACTTGATACAATAAAATGATTTACCGAACCAGTATACACACAAAACTAGCTATTATAATAATGATCAAAGTTCCAACATTGTTCTACATATAGTTGCAAAAGATAAGAGCTTCAAACCTTGAATATTCATACAAAATACCACAAATACTAGAGTAAGGGAAATACTAAAAGTTAAAAGAAACACCATATACATAGTTTGTCTTAAAATATACTAAAGGCTAAGACGATTAGTTGAAAGTAGGCAACTCACTACCAAACTTAGCTTGTAAAAGCCTATGAAGAGTTGCCAACTGATTCTCATTTTGCACAAGCCGATTCTTAGTTTCCTCGAGCGTTTTTTTGGTCGCCTCAAGCTGTTTGTTGGTCTCTTTATATCCCTTTTCTTTCAAGGTTTCTACATGTTTCTCTAGGTCTCTAACACGTTGATGAGACATACTACTAGAGCTACCAAGATTCACATGACTAATTGAATGCGAAGCATTCCAAAAGCATTTGAAGGGCAAACATTACCACCTAAACCACGCACACGATCAGAATGTGCAACTCCATACACTTTTCCAACGGCATCATTAGGATGAGCTAGTATCTTCATAGGAACACCTGAACTGGCAGCAAGTTCCTGATCTTTAGGTAGATGCTCCGATATCTTATCCTACAAGAAAGGATATTTTCACAATACTAAAAGCAAATAGAACACACCCCAAAGCACTACTACTAACAGAAGTTAACATAATTTGTACAAAAAAAATATTAACAAAAGTATTACTACAAGACATCAACTATTTTGACGAAAACTTAAACAAAAACCACTTTCTAATGTGTAATGAGAGAACCCAAAACAAATGATCACAATTTCAAAGTTATTTGACGAGGAAAGATGAAGAGCATCCTAGGCAGACACATTTGTAGCACAAAGGCAGTTGCTAGAACAATAAGCTCACTTCTCACCTACATTAGTTATTTTTTATTTTTATTCTTTGATAGCTAGTTGAGTCTTATGCTAGGCTATGGACCAAAGAAAAAAAGACAAGAATAAATCAACACCATAATTGAAATTTGAAAATGGACAGGTATATAAATCTTACAGCTAAAATCTCATTCACATAATTACCATCCTTCTTCAGTAAAGTTCACAAAATAACCTCACTCTGACACACAAGTCTTTTCAATTTTTGCTCCTGTCATTAATCAAGTATATATAAATAAAAAATAAACATGAAACACATTTCACTTGATACAATAAAATGATTTCCAAATAGAATTCAAGGTTAAGAAACATACCATTTGACGACCTCTGCTTGCATTGCTTTTGCTACCACCGGCATGCGAGACTTTGAGTTTCTTTCTATTTTTTACATTTTGTGCACTTTATTTCTGTAATTATCAAACATAAATTTAATTACATGTAATAGAAGGGCACAATTTCACAAGATGTAGGACACAAGTTCTTAAAGCTATATAAATCGCTTTAACACAGCCAACACCAACAATATTACTTAATGAAAGCAAACAAAAATCAATCTTAAATTTTCAAACTCACAATGGTCTTTATAACATGTTCATTTAGATTGCTCAACAATCATACAACTATATCCTATTTCATAATTGTTGGCATCTTAAAATGAGTATCTACTTCCACACAAAGGATGCAATATAAAATTTAAAAGTAAGATATTGGAGCGAGAAAAGAGTTTAAGCTCTAATGATGTTGAAGGGAGAGAGCAAAAACAGACATTGCAAAGCCGAAACAAGAACTTACCAACATACTTGAAGCATTCATTGACATCACATAGGTTTCTTATAAGTAACTAGTAATTTTCAGCCCTTTTTGTCTCTACAAATTTAGCATATAAGTTATAACTTCTAATTCTTATTGTATTTATAGTTGAAGGCATATTTAAATGTACAAAATGAGTTATATTGTGTATGTACAGAACTTAGGAGTTGGAAAGTTTCATATTTCTTCCTTTCCATACTTTTCTGAAGTGAAGTTGTTATGTAGAAGGAGTCCAATGGAGTAGCAGGGTGAATTGCGATGGGCTGAAAACTAATGCAAAGGAAATGTTTCATGGGATGCTATTTACAGAATGACACTTACAAGGATAATTTAACACTTGTGGCAGATGTCTAACTGAGGATATTCCAAAGCCAAGAAGAATAGATGAAGTCTTGATCAAAATGATCCTTCAAAAAGTATATTTGAGAGCCAATTTGAGACCTTAGTCAACTAGAAAACTAGGAGAACTGAACGTATACCCAACGTAAACTGTGTTGAAATTTTTTTTTTCTAAGAGTCTACATATGCAAGCCTAGAGATTTCGAATGAATATCGAACCTAGTTCTTCTGTTTTTTATTTTTACCTTGAGTTGTAAAGTCCATTTTGGTTATTAATAAAAATTATTTACCCAAAAAATAAGAGAAAGAAAGAATCAAATTATGAACAACAATTACCTTCATCTTATCCTCATTACAGTGATGCACAAAGGCAATCCAATCAATAGAATCCACATTTTCGGGAGGCTTGGCAAGTAGCTCTTCTTTACTTTTGTTGGGGTAGAAGTTATTACAACGTAACTTATATTTTAGGGCCCTCCACCTCTCGCATAAAGATTGCATCACCCATTTAAATCCAATCTCATAATCAAACTCAAAATTCTCCTTCAAATATGTTTGTATTCATAAATCAGTACGTATTGAAAAAGATAACATTATTTGAATGGCAATAAAGTTAGCTAGTTACCTCAATAAGTTGCCATTGTCGTTTTGTTTTTTCATGTGGCATCCTATCCCATCACTCAACTAATATGGGACAAAATACAAACATTTGAGAAAGTTTGCCAAGAAATTTCACAAGCAAATTTGAACCATTGTCACTTCCTTTTCCATCACCATTTAGTTCCACCAGGATTTTTTAATTTTTTTCGAAGTTTCAAACTCGATTTGATTGCATCTTTTGAGTAGTAACTTCTCCGTTTGAAGTATCTATCATTTTAACAAGCCATTAACACAAATGAAAAGTAATGATAACAACAAACTAATAATAAAGAATAAAAAGCAACAATTAACTCTAATATGAAATTACTTCTAACCTCTAATGTGGACAAGTAACGACTCATTTTTCACTTGTGAGCTGGCTCCAACAAAACTTGAAGAAGAAATTAATTTCCATTACCGAGAGTAGGAGTTGTGATATTCTCATTCACAATTTGGTCATCTAGTTGATCAAAATTTAGGGAAATTGTGCTATTGTTGTCAGCTTGTCATCCTCGTAGGCTTTCTAACAATGATTGTGCTCTTACAACTAGAAAACCCAATAGAACTTAAAACAAGTAGTAACATATTTGATCCCAGATAGGCACTGCTCTTTAATTTTTCAAATGTTGGACTTAAATTCATGTTCCTTATACAGAAACAAACGATAACTAGAACATGGTTTGAAATGCACAGAACCAAAAAAAGGAGATCTAATCCTGCAAAATTTCACACCTCTCAAGATTTATGTATAAGTTTATAGTTTATCGATTTATGGTAATAATTCCTCCAATGTATAATCTTATCTACAAAATTCGTGGTGAAAATATATCCATCAATCTTTCCAGAGGTGTGAGCATGATTTTTCCAACATAAATAAAGTAGGATGTCTAACCTACCACTAAAATTTCTATTCTTTACAACATGAAAACCCAATAAAAACACAAATTGCAGATTTCAAAAGCTCATAACTTCAATAAACAAAAACTTTATCCAAAACCTTACATTCAATTTTGAGTTTAAATACACTAGATTCCAAAGATTTGTTACTTGAACGAAGCAAACTTACCACATTACACAACTATTTGAAGCAGCTTTTGACAGAAATCGATTTTGAAGAAGAGAGTTGAATTTTGGGCAGAAATCGATTTAGATTTTGGGGGTTGGTTTTAGGTGAAGTGAGAGAAAAGAGAGTGAGTAGAGGGAAATAATAGAAAAGGAGGCAAATGAAAAAATAAAGGGAGGGAATGAAATTTTACCCGGCTATTTTAGCCACAGATGTTTAGCCACAGTTCGTACTATGTAGAGAATTTTTTATTTTTCAGCTAATTTTGCCACAATTTTTGCAACCGTGGCTAAAAGGCGATTTTTTGGTAGTGAGTGAATACAAAGGTTATGGTTTTTGTTGAGCGGGAATCTTGAGTTTCAGATTTTTGAACATTGGTCAAGAGACGCATTCAAACTTGAACGTTGGAAATTTGGAAGATATTGGCAATCTTCACGTGATTGAGACAGACGAACGAAAATAGAGACAAAAATCAAGCATGAGAAGAGAAACGACAACTTCTGTACATGGTTGATAAACTTTTCTTTTGCTGAAAATGGAAGGAGGCGTGGGAATTTGCTGTTGTGCTGAGAATTTTGAATTAGGGTTGAAGGTGTGAAGGGTATTTTTGGATTATTGATAAATTATATGGGCTGGCTGATCATTTGGATTAATGGGTAGACGGGCTGCTACTTTTGGGCTGGAAATTGGACAGATTGACATTAAATAAAGGGAAAAATTAACAATTAAGTCATAATATCTAACATAATTAGTCAAAATAACAACACTTTAAAATATTTATTTAAAATGGCAGAATGACAATATGTTTATAAAATAATATGTATTCAGATTTTAGTATTTTTAATTAATTTTATTTATGAAAAGAGTCCTATATTGGACCAAATTATATACCAATAACCGTTTAAAGTGAAAAAAAAAAATTAAACCAATACCATTAACTTTTTTTCATCACCATTCACGTATCTTCCCCAACTTTCACGTTTCTTCCCCACCTTTCACGTTTCAAGTTTATCTTTCTTCAATGTGCTAAATTGTTCTTCATCAAGAGATTTTCTTTAATGTTAAACGAAATCTCTTTATTAATTCAAGCAGATTTCTCGGTTGGCAAGGTAATTTCCATTATCCATTTCGATTAATTATTTATATTTCTTTTGATTTGTTTTCAATATCACCGTTTATGGTTTATATTTCGCATTGTATGTATTACGGATTTTTCGTCAATTTTTTCGATTTTTATGCAAGTTTGTTTACATATTCATCTAATATTTATGTATTTCAATTAGTTATTTAGATTTCTTTTGATTTGTTTTCATATCACCGTTTATGATTTATATTTCGCATTGTACATATTACGGATTTTCCGTTAATTTTTTTGATTTTTATGCAAGTTTGTTTACATATTCATGTAAAATTTATGTATTTTAGTTTTTTAGTCTATTAAACAAAAAAAAAATTGATTTTTTTCTGATTTCGTTTTAGTATTTCAAATTTATTAAAATCTACAAATTCATTCATGTGTTTTTTTTTTAATACATTTATATTTGCTTTTAGGGTTTTAGATTTGGGGAAATCATCTGTATATCTACAATGTCTGAATCAACAGTTTATTTGTGTATTCATTCTATCTATATATCAACAAGTTTTACATTTTTTGTTTTTACATTGTATTTCAATCTCAATTAGTATACCAACATGTTTGTATTTTCTTCTTAATTTGTATTCATCCTAATTGTATGCTAACAGTAATTTTGTATTTTATTGGGTATTCATTCTGTATTTCAATCTCAATTTATATGTGAACAAGTTTGTATTTCTCTTTTGTTTTGTATTCAACCTAATTGTATATCAACAAGTTTTGTATTTTATGTGTCCACTTTACCTTTCAAAGTCAATTTGTATTTCAAATAAAGAGAGTATTTAATTCTTTTGTATTCACAACTTTATATTCAATCTAGCTTTGTATTTATAACTTTGTATTTTCATCTCACTTTTGTATTCATATATTGTTGTATTCAACATATAGTTCATGATCCATTAGTTTGCATTTTACCTTTCAAAGTCACTTTGTATTTCAAATGAAGAGAGTATTTCTTTTGTATTCACAACTTTGTATTCAATCTCACTTTGTATTTTCATCTCACTTTGGTATTCATATATTGTTGTATTCAACACATAGTTCACCATCGATTAGTTACATTAACTTAATGGGATACAAATTATTGTATTCATTCAAACAGAAAAAGCAGCTACTAAACTAAAAAAAATAAAATTCATTCGTTATACATCATAATTTGGAAACAAAACATCTGAAAAAGCTATAAATCCCAATGCATACGAAGATTTCACCGATTCAATCAGAAAAAAAATACCTGATTGTTTTTCGATTGTTCACTGGATGCGACAAATTTATAGTTGTCAATTTTGAAAAATTATGTTTCAAAAATATGTAATATTCAACTTGAAGAAGCTTTGAAAGTTATCAGATGAATGATTCGGAAGACAAACTAAATTATTTTAATTTTTTTTTTTGATGTTCTTAAGAAGAAAGCAAAATAACGCCCGACGGAAAGATGGCTATTTATGCTCTTTTCAAAACGTAATTGATTTGTATTTAAAATCTTTTTTACCTTTTTTAAATTTTTTTGTTCCATGATTTTCTCTGTTTTGTTATTAATTATTTGTATTCTTTCAAATTAATCAAAATAAAATAAATACATAACTAATCCCTTAACAAACCAAAATAATGACATTTTTAATAAATAATGAAACTGTTGCTATGAGTCCCACTAAAAGCTAAAATATTGTTGTTTTGAAAAATTTCCCTTAAATAAAAGGCTGGAAATTTGATCCATTTTGAGATTCAATTAGGCCCAACTTTCATGGCTTTTCTTTCTTTAAATTAACTCGTTTGAGCTTCTATAATATATATTACGTAAAAGTTTAGAAAGTAAGAAACTTAAAATACATACTATTTTAAACAAGACGACATTTAAGTAATAATAGTAATATAATTTTAAAATAGAAAGATCATACAAAAAAAAATAGTGAATTATAAAGTATTTGACTTATTAGAAATTTAGAAGCTCAACGAAATAAATAAGAAGAAAGGAGGGACAAAATTTGGAGTCACCAGCTTGCCCCTCTTTGACTGGAGACAATGAAAGAGTTTTCGGGCAAAGAAGTTGACTAAGTAACCAATTTTGTCTCGACCAACATATATAGGCACAGGAAGAGTTTGGGAGGAGTGATACTAAAGGAAATTTAGCCTCGAGGGATCATGAAAGGAGTTAATTGAGTTGAGATGCAACAATGATTATGAAAGAAAAGTTTGGATAACCAACTTTTCACGTGTTCGTGGCATGTAGGTGAAGATGAGTTCGAGTGTAGATCCTAGACCTTTGCTAGCGAGTTTGATATTCCTCTTCAGCAAATTTGCCCCAGTTCACTGCTAAGAAAAAGTTCCACGTTGTGTTGCATCCTTTTTTATGTCGTCCGCACCTATGGTTTGATTTGAGAATTTATCCTCTTGGATGCTCTCGGCAAGACTGAAACAAACTTGTTAGTAGAAACTATAATTTATATAGAGAAGTGGCATGCATTACCGTATTCAACACATTTTTTTTTACCTTTGTTGGAAAGCTAAACTTTCAACAAATTGCTCCAATTCATTGCTAAGAGAGAGTTTCACATTGTAATGCGTCTTTGGTTGCTTTAGACTGATTTTCCTGAAACTCGTGTTAAAATTTGTCATTAAAGTGAGAGATAAAATTAAAGTGTAAGAATGTATAATTGAATGGTAATATATGTATGTGTGAGAATGGCGTGAAGTCATGTGACTTATGAAAGGTGTGTGGCCAAATGATGTCTCTAGTTGTCTTTAGAGACTTGGTAAATAAAGATATCTTCGATTGTCTACAGAGACTTGATATTGAGAGTCGTCTGGCTTATGATAATGAGGTCGTATGGCCAAGTTGTATCTTCGTTTGTCTTCGAAGATATAATGACATATGACGTCTCTAGTTGTTTTCAGAGACTTGATGATGATGATGTCTGTAAAGTCTAAGGTGAAAGCATTAAAGTAGGTAAAGTAGATTAAAGTAATTGGTAAAGTAGTGAATAAAGTAAGAGTGTAGCCATCTGGCTTATGCAAATGATGTAGATAATGTCTCTGGTTGTCTTCAGAGACTTGAATGATAAATAAGGCCACCGGTTGTCTTCGGGGACTTAAATGAGGCCTCCGGTTGTCTTCGGGGTCCCAATGGTAAATGATGTCTAATATCCTCCGATTGTTTACGAGGACTAGAATGATAAATGAGGCCTCCGGTTGTCTTCGGGGTCTCAATGATAAGTGATGTCTGTAAGTCAAAAGTAAAGTTGTTAATGATATCATAAAGTATGAGTTTAATATGTGTATATCCTATTTTAAGGTGGATGAACCCAATATATCCTATTTTAAGGTGGACGAACCCGTATCCTATTTTAGGGTGGACAAACCCATATCCTATTTTAGGGTGGATGAACCCGATATATCCTATTTTAGGGTGGACGAACCCATGTCCTATTTTAGGGTGGATGGACCCATGCACTATTTTAGGGTGGACAAACCCATGTCCTATTTTAGGGTGGACGAACCCAAATGTCCTCGATTGTCTACGGGGACTAGTTGTAATGATGCCCTCGGTTGTTTTTCGGGGCATGATGAAGTGATGCCTCCGATTGTCTTCGGGGCTAGATATTGATTGTTGTTACAAATGTAGAGTAAATTACAAATAAAGTCATGATAAAGTAAAAATAAAATAAAGGTAAGTGAGAAATAAAGCCGCGTGGTTGATAATTGTGGAGCCGTAGGGCCAAGTGATGTCTTCAATTGTCTTTGAAGGCCTTTGTTGATTCCTGTAAACTTTAATATAAATTAGTTAAAGTAAATAAAGTGAATTATAAATGTATTTAATAAAGTAAAAAATAAAATTAGTGAAGTTGTTAAATTGTTGTTGATGTCGATGATTGTAATTGGTTGAAAGTCGCCTCTAATCTTTGATATTTAAGCCTTGATATGCAATTTGATGGATAGAGTGTCGCCTGTAATGGACTTGATTCTTATTCAATAAATCAAGGGGATTTTATCTGCAAATTTTGGGTAAAGACATTAATAAGAATATAAAGTCATGATGAAGTAAAAGGAAATAAAGTCAGAGATAAAGTGAAAGGTGGGGTCATTTGGCTTATTCAGGAGAGGTCCTAGAGGCAAATGATGACTTTAATGTTATCCAGTAGTGACTTCTTGTATCTTTGTTGTTCATGCACTCAAAGAAAAATTCTTAGCTGGGAAGGGGTGTTGATTCGTGTTGACTCGAAGCTTGATTTTGTTGGCCTTCCGTCTATCTTGCTTGTTCAGACCTTGTGATCTCCGTTTGAGACTTGGTAGATGAACAGTAAAAAATATGTCATATAAAATGAAAATAGAAATAATCATTTGAAAGAGATATTTGTTAGAGTAAAAAACAAATATAAGTATATGTTTATAAGTTGTAAATTTGGTGTCAACACCCCATTGTTGGTGGATTGAGCTTTCTGGATTCTCTTTTAAGAAAATTGCATGATATGTTGAAGTCTGAATCAAGTTTAGTTTTCATGATGAAACATGGTATTGGTATGTGTATTTTGTACAAGAGAACTTTGTAATAAAGGAGAATATATGGGGAATCTAAAGCAGGATCTACGCGCATCTAATGTGTAATTTAGTATCTACATGCATCTAATATGTATATTAGTATCTACGTGCATTTAATGTGTATTTTAGTATCTACGTGCATCTAATGTGCAAACAATCTCTTCAATACAGGATATGTGGGGAAATCTAAAGCAGCTGTGAGTCAAGCATGTGTGTAACAACAAAATGGTATCTTTTTAGTTTAGAGCAAGAATTATCATCTCTTACATCCATTTTAGAGAAGGAGTTGTCATCTTTATCATCCATTTTCTGAGATGTTGCAAAGGTTCTAGTGAACATAAAATTCTTAAAGATCTTCAGAGGCGTACTATCAATTTGGCATATGAAGCTGAAGTTTCCATTGACTCTATTCTTGCTCAGTATAATGCTTTTTGGCATATATTTTGCTCACTTCCTGCAATCTTAAAAGAGATCAATCACATTAATGTGGAGGTGATGGAGATTTGGTCGGCGGACGTTGCTCTTAAGCCATGTTATGTGGTAGCACCATCTAAATAATTAATTTAGCGAATTATTTGATATTGTTTTTGTTAAGTTTAGTGAGTTTCCAATTTTCTCGGAATGGTAATATTTATTTGAAGGTGACCGAAAATGGAGATGGAACGTCGACTTACTTTTTTTATCCCAATGTTCAAAAATCTACTTTCATTATTTTTCTTGCAAATTCAGTTACTTGATTCAGTTTTTTTACGAATATTGAAAAGAAATAGAAAAAGAAAAAAAAATGGAGATTCTTTAGTTGTCTTTGAAAATTTAAAGTTGGGGAAGAAGATGACTTGAAGGGGTAGGGTGCTCTTTCTTTTTTGAATTAAGATTTTTTTTTTAAAATATTAAAAGATTACTTTAGTTTATTTAAATGCCAAGTGTCAATTAAAGAAGAAAAAGTGCAAGTTGTTTTGGAAAAAATAAAAATAAAACAGTATTTCAAAAACTTTCACGCATCCATAAGAAGTGAAAAATACTTATTTTGTCATATCAACATTTTGTGTTTAATAGGTAATTTTTTGAACAATTTAAGTGTTCAATAGGTAATAGTTCTAGTTAAGATATATAAATAAAATATGTGAACAACGTTAACAGACCGTGAATGACTTAAGCCTAATTTAATTGGTACATATGTGTTATCCCGAAAGATTTATGGATGAATTATCACCACTTCTTTTTTTAATCCCTGTTTGAGATCTCGATGACTATTCTTAGTCTAATAGTTCTGACATTATTTGGTCAATAAAGGCATGTGAATTTCAATCTATTTTAAAGAAGAGACAGCATTAATCTTACACCTACCACCTAAATCAGCTTGCTGATACAACTTGCCTTTTTCTAAATATTAAAATCTGACTCATAAGTTAATAATTTATACATATATAAAAAGGAGTCATCATTTTAAATTTTATAGAAATACTCATATTTGATTTGAATTGATTGTCCATACCAAGTGAAAGTATTAACTTAAAGAATAATTATTTGTTACTACTCCCTCCGTCCCTATTTACTTNGTGAAATTTCACCCAAATTTTCACCCAAATAATATTTGTCAAGAATATTTGGAAATCTATGGCCAAACGCTAGCTTAGTCTAATAGTTCTGACATTATTTGGTCAATAAAGGCATGTGAATTTCAATCTATTTTAAAGAAGAGACAGCATTAATCTTAGACCTACCACCTAAATCAACTTGCTGATACAACTTGCCTTTCTCTAAATATTAAAATCTGACTCATAAGTTAATAATTTATACATATATAAAAAGGAGTCATCATTTTAAATTTTATAGAAATACTCATATTCGATTTGAATTGATTGTCCGTACCAAGTGAAAGTATTAACTTAAAGAATAATTATTTGTTACTATTATTGTTGACTAGTGAATCTTTATAAATTTATGTGCATTTGAAAGTTTGTAATCGTGAATATTTATTTATAAAAGAAACATGAAAATATGTAATTCATCAATGCGATGCTTTGGGATATTTTGATATCTTGTTTATGAATGATGATTTACTCATTCGATAAGATTGCTTAAGAATTAGATAACTTTTGATAGTTTTCACATCTTGTGAATTTTCATATTTATGAGAAAAAATAACTTCATGTCCGACCCAATACCCCTTAATTATATGCTAAACAAATATCAAAATAGTTCATAGTTTAAGCCTGAAATTAGCAAATCGGACATAATTTTGGGGGATTTTCCTCAGGAGTCATTTGGTGTGAGGTATAAAAATTCTAGAATAAAATGTATGATTATTTTATTATGTGTTTGATTAGAGGCATTAGATAGTCCTTAGATTATTTATTCCAATATTTATACATTAGTGATGGAATAAATTATCTCATATACATGTGAAATAACTTATTGTGAGATAATTACTCTCAAAATAACTTGTTCCCGACCAATTGACCCCTTAAAAAAAAAGGACAAGTAATATAGTTGTTTTATTGGGCACTTTACAGCTACCACCTAAAGCAACTTGCTACTACAATTCATCTCTTGTTAGGTATAAGAATTATTAGAGAGAGAAAGAACACTCTTCCTTCTTACTTCAAATCTTCAAACCTTCATTCATTTTATTTCAATGAATTTTTTTCCAATTTCACCTATTACGTAAACTCAGAAATATTACTCTTGATGATCAAACCTTCTTTCAATATTAATTATCATCTCTTTTGCTCCTTTTTTTTGTGATTGGGCCTCAAGATTGAAGATATTTATTAACAAACTGTAAGTCATCTTCTTCATGAATTATTTTTTTCCCATAGATACAGAATTAGAGAGTTGATTTCTCAAATGGTTCACTCAACTATTAGTTAGTATCTCATAAAATTGAAAATGAAAGAAAGACTATTTTCTGAGATAAGAATTAGTTAAGTGACATTTGACAATATGAAAATGGTACATAAGATGTATAAATTTTCACAAGCATTAACATAGCTTCAAACACTAGATATTGAAAGACATGAACCTAATTCCATGAGTTGGTGAACTTGCAGGAACTTTTCTACAGAAAATGAATGAAAATGAAATTGAGGAAATGTTAGATCACCTAAGAAGGATCAAAATTGAAGGTAACCTGGGTTTCATCAAGATTCGTCGTATTGGGGATCTTGATATTGTGCTAAGAGTTTTTAGAACCTTTATAAAGTATCATGTTCTTTTACCTGATTGTTTTGTCAAACTCACAATGAAAGCCGAATGGACTGTGGAAATGCTTCGCCGGGTATTTGATGGGATATCAGATGAATGTAAAACTAACCTTAATTTGGAAAGGCTAGAATCACATTTGTTGGAATTCTTTGAAGGTAACTCCAGTTTAAGTTACAATTATGAGTTGAATGATTTTGATCTGTCGAAATATATGGATTGTCTGGAAAAAATTCTAAATGATGTACTAATGATGTTCCTGGAAAAGGGTAGGTCCTGTTATCCCATAGAAAAACTTGCAATACATCTATCTATAAAGAAACTGAAAATTGTTCAAAAGAAAATGAGATTTTTGAGATACATATATACCACAGGATGAATGGTTACGTCAACTATGAGAAGCTGGAATGTTTGGAGACTCGAATTCAGTTCATTGCTAACATTGTGGGACAAATTTGTTTGGCCGTATTAGATTATGTTGCTCATATTGAATTTAGTGATAAAAATGATGCCTTTAATATACCTCCGTATCTATTATCATTGATTGTGTTTGTGGAGCTGGAAATGAAGAAGATTTTTCATGATGAACTAAAGGTGTCAAAGTTTACTCAATCAAAAACTTTCAAGGACAAGAAATTACCAAAAGAATTTTCAGATCTTCTCCACCTTCTGTTGCGGTATCTCAGAAACAAAAAACTCAAGAACTTTCCTAATAATATCTCTGCTCAAAATATTGATGTGGCAATAGAATTCTTGTTGGTTTTCCTTGATGCTGATGTGTCAAATCACGTTATTAATGGTAACTGGTTGAATGAGGTCTTGTTAAAGGTTGGAGCTATAGCGGGTGATGTTCTATATGTAATTCAAAAGCTTCTTCCTAGATCTATAAACAAAGATGACACTAGCAAAATAAGTCTTTGCTCGATACAGATATTGGAGAAGACTAAAGATCTGAAGGCACAAGTTGAGACGTACTACAAATCCTTAAAATTTACTCCATCTCAGTTCCCCACCTTTGGTGGATTGAGCTTTCTGGATTCTCTTTTAAGGAAACTGAATGAGATGTCGAAATCTAAGTCTGGTTTAGATTTCCTGATGAAACCTCTTTTAGGGAATTTGGAGAAAGAGTTATCATCTCTTACATCCATTTTAGAGAAGGAGCTCTCATCCATTTTCAGAGATGTCGTGCACCACGAACATAAAATTCCTAAAGATCTTCAGAGACGTACCATCAATTTGGCATATGAGGCTGAGGTTGCCATTGACTCTATTCTTGCTCAGAATAATGCTTTTTTGCATATTTTTTGCTCACTTCCTACAATTTTAAAAGAGATCAAGCAAATTAATGCAGAGGTGACTGAGATGTGGTCAGCAGACATTCCTCTTAATCCTCACTACGTGGCTGCTCCATTTAAACATCTGCCAGCTCGACATAGCAATCTTGTGACTGATGAGGAGGTAGTGGGTTTTGAGAATAAAGCAGAAAAACTAATTGGTTATCTGATTAGAGGTACAAATGAGCTAGACGTCATCCCAATTGTAGGCATGGGGGGACAAGGGAAAACGACAATTGCTAGAAAGTTGTACAATAATGACATCATTGTTTCTCGCTTTGATGTTCGAGCATGGTGCATCATTTCTCAAACATATAGCCGAAGAGAGCTATTACAAGAGATTTTCAGTCAAGTTACGGGCTCCAAGGACAAGGAAGATGAGGTAGGCAAACTTGCTGACAGGTTGAGGAAAAGCCTAATGGGAAAGAGATATCTCATTGTATTGGATGATATGTGGGATTGTATGGCATGGGATGACTTAAGGCTTTCTTTTCCAGATGTTGGAATGAGAAGCAGAATAGTCGTAACAACTCGACTTGAAGAAGTGGGTAAGAAAGTCAAGAACCATACTGATCCTTATTCTCTTCCATTCCTCACAAGAGAAGAGAGTTGCCAATTGCTGCAGAAAAAAGTGTTTCAAAAGGAAGATTGCCCGCCTGAACTACAATATGTGAGTCAAGCAGTTGCAGAAAAATGCAAAGGACTGCCCCTAGTGGTTGTCTTGGTAGCTGGAATAATCAAAAAAAGGAAAATGGAAGAATCTTGGTGGAATGAGGTGAAAGATGCTTTATATGACTATCTTGACAGTGAGTTTGAAGAATATAGTCTGGCGACTATGCAGTTGAGTTTTGATAACTTACCCGATTGTTTAAAGCCTTGTCTTCTTTATATGGGGATGTTTTCGGAGGACGCAAGAATTCCAGCATCTAAATTGATAAGTTTATGGATTGCTGAAGGATTCGTGGAGAACACTGAATCTGGGAGATTAATGGAAGAGGAAGCTGAAGGTTACTTGATGGATCTCATTAGCAGTAATATGGTAATTGTTTCAAAGAAAGGTTATAATGGTAAAGTCAAATGCTGCCAGGTTCACGATGTTGTGCATCACTTTTGCTTGGAGAAGAGTAGAGAAGAAAAGTTTATGCTTGCAGTGAAGGGTCAATATATCCAGTTTCAACCCTTTGATTGGAAGGGCAGTCGAGTGAGCTTCAGTTTCAGTGAAGAGCTTTCCAAGTTTGCATCTCTGGTTTCCAAAACACAGAAGCCTTTCCACCAACACTTGAGGTGTCTGATAACGACAAATGAATCTATTTGTGTGATTCCCGTCTGTCTGATTAGTGAATTGCGACTTCTTAAAGTCTTGGATTTGAGTTCTTATTTTGTGGAGTCTTTGTGGTTAGCTAGATTAAATCCACTTAATCAGCTGAAGTACCTCGCAGTTTTGGCAAGTACTTTCTATTTTGATCCACAATCGCATCTGCCCCATATAGAAACTTTAATTGTGAAGAATTTATATGGTGTATGGTTACCAGTGTCTTTTTTGGAAATGGAAAAATTAGGGCATGCTCATTTTGGTAAGGCTGTTTTTAATAAGCAGGGGTTCTTTGAAGGATCCTCTAAATTGGAAAATTTGAGGATATTAAAGGAAATTGAGGAATTTCCAATTGATAGGCTGGATGTGTTATCAAGGAGGTGTCCTAATCTTCAACAACTTCAAATCACATTTGAGGATGATGAAGAGCCTTTTTGTCCCAAATTGGAGAGTCTTACCCAGCTTCAAGAACTTCAACTTTCCTTTGTGCATCCCCGCATTCTATCCGGGTTACAGTTGCCTTCAAATTTAAACAAATTGGTACTTAAAGGAATTCATATAGAAAGTGCTATTTCCTTCATTGCGGAACTACCAAGCCTGGAGTATCTCCAATTACTAGATGTGTGTTTTCCTCAATCAGAAGAGTGGTGCCTTGGAGATATCACGTTCCATAAACTTAAGTTGTTGAAACTGGTGCAGTTAAATATCTCAAAGTGGGATGCCTCGGAGGAATCATTTCCCTTGCTTGAAACACTTGTTATAAAAAAGTGTGATGACCTTGAGGAGATCCCACTTAGCTTTGCTGATATTCCATCATTGAAACAGATTAAGTTGATTGGGTCTTGGAAAGTATCTATGGAGGCTTCAGCTGTGAGAATTAAGGAAGAAGTCGAAGAGATTGAAGGATGTGACCGTATAGACCTCGTCAAAGAAAGAAGAAGTCTATTTTGTTGCTAGGTCATTCTGTTATATTGTAACACTAGTAGTGTTTGCTATGTTTGTTTTGATTGATCAACTCTTTTTTATGTATGATATGATTGGAGACAAATATACATCAGATCGTCTTTCACTAATTTCGTGTTTTTATGCAGCTTTATAATTTTGACCAATTTCTCTCCACTTACATCTTCATAGCTCAATACACATCAACCATGTTGTTGTTGTTGTTGTTGAGTACTTCTTAATTTCTAATTCGATGAACATCCGAAAATTTTTAAGGTTAAACTGCTTCTTGTTGCTGTAGGTGCAATGTTGAAGGATCTCTTTATTATGTGTTCAGGTGCCTCTTTTAGAAGTTGAAATTCATACAGAATGAAGCTAATAAATTTGTTCTTGTCATTCATCGATCATTTGGACTTTGCAACATGTGAACTTAAGATATAGTAAAAATATAGTATGACATTCGAGTCCCCTCCGAATACAGAGTCGTCTATGTTAGGGAGCGTTTCAGCCCCAATGTGGGACTTTACTACGTCGTGAATCCATTGTATCGGGCTCCAATGTGGGTACCGGACATTGGGTGGAAACAAAAAAATGTATATAGTACGACATGAAATGAATAAATAAGGGCATTTGACCCATAAGAACCAAAAAAATCAATCTTTTGTATTATGATTGGGCCTGTTCTGAGAAGAGACTCCATTCACAAGATATATGGAAGAATTATCACCACTCCTTTTTTATCTTTGTTTGATTTATGACATATGATTTATCCTTTTTTGAATTATGTTTTTTTTTTTAAATATAAAAACTTATTCATAAGGTTATATTTTGTAAAAAAAAACAAATCATTATTTTCAGTTTTACAAAAATAAACTCATGTTCGACGTAAATAAATTGTCCGCCGTATCATGTGAAAGAATTACTAATTACTACTATTGTTGACTAGTGGATCTTTATAAGTTTATGTACATTTGAAAGTTAAAAGAAACATAAAGATATGTAATTCATCGATGCGATGCTTTAGATATTATGATATCTTGTTAACGAAATGATTTACTCATTCGGTAAGATTGCATAAGAATTGAATTTCAAAGTTT
Source organism: Solanum stenotomum (assembly GCF_019186545.1). Classification (NCBI taxonomy): domain Eukaryota; kingdom Viridiplantae; phylum Streptophyta; class Magnoliopsida; order Solanales; family Solanaceae; genus Solanum; species Solanum stenotomum. The sequence continues at coordinate 16,354 of NW_026027790.1, read as the reverse complement.
TCACGAACTTGTGAATTTTCATATTTATGAGAAAAAATATAACTTACCCAATACCCAACCATAAAATTCCTTAATTATATGCTAAGCAAATATCATATAAGTGCATAATTTAACTATGAAACTGCCAAACCAAATAAAATTTTGGGGGATTTTCCTAAAGAGTCATTTGGTGTGAAGTATGAGGTATAATAATTTTGGAATAAAATGCGGAATTATTTTATCTTGTGTTTGGTTGGAGCCATATTAGGTAGTCCTCCGATTATGTATCCCATACCATAGTGATGAAATATATAAATTATGATCACATATACATGATGAAGTAACTTATTTCGCGATAATTAATCCCGAAATAACTTGCTCCAACCAAACAACCCCTAAAGAAAAAGACAAATAATATAGGTGTATTATTGAGTCACTTTACAGCTACCAACTTAATTCATCTCTTGTTAGGTATAAGAATTATTATAGAGAGAAGAAGACTCTTCCTTCTTCCTTCAAACCTTCATCCATTTTATTTCAATAAACTTTTTTCTTGTTTCACCTATTATGTAAACTTGGAAATATATCTTTGTTGGAATCCAAATCTGAGAATTATTACTCTCTGGTTTACCTTATAATGTTTGTTTTTCTCTATTGCTCCCTTTTATGATTGGATCAGAAATTGAAGATACTTGTTAACTAACGGTAAGTCATCTTTTTCCCATAGATACATAATTAGAGAGTTGATTTCTCAAATGGTCCACTCAACTAATTGTTTGTTAAATGACAATACGAAAAGGGTAAATAAGATGTAAAATTGTAAATATTTATAACTTTTCAAAAGCATTAAGATGGCTTCAAGAACCTGATTTCAAAAGTTGGTGAACTTGCAGGAATTTTTCTACAGAAAATGGCTGAAAATGAAATTGAGGAAATGTTAGACCACCTAAGAAGGATCAAGAGTGGAGGTAATCTGGATTTGTTCGAGATATTGCGAATTAAGGAACTTGAAATGGTGCTAAGAGTTTTTAGAACCTTTATAAAATATCATCATGTTCTTTTGCCTGATTCCTTAGTCGAACTCACAAAGGCCAAAATGCTTCACCGGGTATTGGATAGGATTCCAGATGAATGTAAAACTAACCTTAATCTGGAAAGGCTAGAATCACATTTGTTGGAATTCTTTCAAGGTAATACCAGTTTAAGTTACAGTTATGAGTTGAATGATTTGGATCTGTCGAAATATATGGATTGTCTGGAAAAAATTCTAAATGATGTACTGATGATGTTCTTGCAAAAGGGTAGGTCCTGCCATTCCAAAAAAAAACTTGCAATACATCGATCTATAAAGAAACTGAAAATTGTTCAAAAGAAAATGAGAATTTTGAAATACATATATGCCACAGAGATAAATGGTTATGTCGACTATGAGAAGCTGGAATGTTTGGAGACTCGAATTCAGTTCATGACTAACAATGTGGGACAATATTGTTTGGCCGTATTAGATTATGTTGCTGAGGGTGAAGTTAATGAAGAAAATGACATCTTTAGTAAACCTCCTTATCTATTATCATTGATTGTGTTTGCGGAGCTGGAAATGAAGAAGATTTTTCATGGTGAACTAAAGGCTTCAAAGTTTACTCAATCAAAAACTTTCAAGGACAAGAAATTACCAAAAGGATTTTCACATCATCTACACAATCTGTTGATGTATCTTAGAAACAAAAAGCTCGGGAACTTTCCTAATAATATCTCTGCTCAAAATATTGATGTGGCAATAGAATTCTTGTTGGTTTTCCTTGATGCTGATGTGTCAAATCATGTTATTAATGGTAACTGGTTGAATGAGGTCTTGTTAAAGGTTGGAGCTATAGCGGGTGATGTTCTATATGTAATTCAAAAGCTTCTTCCTAGATCAATAAACAAAGATGACACTAGCAAAATAAGTCTTTGCTCGATATAGATATTGGAGGAGACTAAAGATCTGAAGGCACAAGTTGAGACGTACTACAAATCCTTAAAATTTACTCCGTCTCAGTTCCCCACCTTTTGTGGATTGAGCTTTCTGGATTCTCTTTTAAGGAAACTGAATGAGATGTCGAAATCTAAGTCTGGTTTAGGTTTCCTGATGAAACCTCTTTTAGGGAATTTGGAGAAAGAGCTATCATCTCTTACATCCATTTTAGAGAAGGAGCTCTCATCCATTTTCGGAGATGCCATGCACCATGAACATAACATTCCTAAAGATCTTCAGAGACGTACCATCAATTTGGCGTATGAGGCTGAGGTTGCCATTGACTCTATTCTTTCTCAGTATAATGCTTTTTTGCATATTCTTTGCTCACTTCCTACAATTTTAAAAGAGATCAAGCAAATTAATGCAGAGATGACTGAGATGTGGTCAGCGGATATTCCTCTTAATCCTCACTACGTGGCTGCTCCATTTAAACATCTGCCAGCTCGACATAGCAATCTTGTGACTGATGAGGAGGTAGTGGGTTTTGAGAATAAAGCAGAAGAACTAATTGACTATCTGATTAGAGGTACAAATGAGCTAGACGTCGTCCCAATTGTAGGCATGGGGGGACAAGGGAAAACGACAATTGCTAGAAAGTTGTACAATAATGACAACATTGTTTCTCGCTTTGATGTTCGAGCATGGTGCATCATTTCTCAAACATATAGCCGAAGAGAGCTATTACAAGAGATTTTCAGTCAAGTTACGGGCTCCAAGGACAAGGAAGATGAGGTAGGCGAACTTGCTGACAGGTTGAGGAAAAGCCTAATGGGAAAGAGATATCTCATTGTATTGGATGATATGTGGGATTGTATGGTATGGGATGACTTAAGGCGTTCTTTTCCAGATGATGGAATCAGAAGTAGAATAGTCGTAACAACTCGACTTGAAGAAGTGGGTAAGCAAGTCAAGAACCATACTGATCCTTATTCTCTTCCATTCCTCACAACAGAAGAGAGTTGCCAATTGTTGCAGAAAAAAGTGTTTCAAATGGAAGATTGCCCGCCTGAACTACAATATGTGAGTCAAGCAGTTGCAGAAAAATGCAAAGGACTGCCCCTAGTGGTTGTCTTGGTAGCTGGAATAATCAAAAAAAGGAAAATGGAAGAATCTTGGTGGAGTGAGGTGAAAGATGCTTTATATGACTATCTTGATCGTGGATCTGAAGAATATAGTCGGGCAACTATGCAGTTGAGTTTTGATAACTTACCCGATTGTTTAAAGCCTTGTCTTCTTTATATGGGGATGTTTTCGGAGGACGCAAGAATTTCAGCATCTAAATTGATAAGTTTATGGATTGCTGAAGGATTCGTGGAGAACACTGAATCTGGGAGATTAATGGAAGAGGAAGCTGAAGGTTACTTGATGGATCTCATTAGCAGTAACATGGTAATTGTTTCAAAGAAAGGTTATAATGGTAAAGTCAAATGCTGCCAGGTTCATGATGTTGTGCATCACTTTTGCTTGGAAAAGAGTAGAGAAGAAAAGTTTATGCTTGCAGTGAAGGGTCAATATATCCAGTTTCAACCTTTGGATTGGCAGGGAAGTCGAGTGAGCTTCAGTTTCAGTGAAGAGCTTTCCAAGTTTGCACCTCTGGTCTCCAAAATACAGAAGCCTTTCCATCAACACTTGAGGTCATTGATAACGACCAATCGAGCAAAATCTATTGATGTGATTCCCTTCTGTCAGATTAGTGAATTGCGACTTCTTAAAGTCTTGGATTTGAGTTCTTACTCTGTGGAATTTTTGTCGTTGGCTACATTCAAACCACTAAATCAGCTGAAGTACCTCGCAGTTTGGGCAGATAAATTCTATTTTGATCCAGGATCACATCTGCCCCATATAGAAACTTTAATTGTGAAGAATTTTCCTTATAGTGTACGGTTACCAGTGTCTTTTTTGGAAATGGAAAAATTAAGGCATGCTCATTTTGGTAAGGCTGTTTTTAATAAGCAGGGGTTCTTTGAAGGATCCTCTAAATTGGAAAATTTGAGGATATTAAAGAATATTATTGGATTTCCAATTGATAGGCTGGATGTGTTATCAAGGAGGTGTCCTAATCTTCAACAACTTCAAATCACATTGGAGGATGATGAAGAGCCTTTTTGTCCCAAATTGGAGAATCTTACCCAGCTTCAAGAGCTTCAACTTTCCTTTGTGCATCCCCGCATTCTATCCGGGTTACAGTTGCCTTCAAATTTAAACAAGTTGGTACTTAAAGGAATTCATATAGAAAGTGCTATTTCCTTCATTGCGGAACTACCAAGCCTGGAGTATCTCCAATTACAAGATGTGTGTTTTCCTCAATCAGAAGAGTGGTGCCTTGGAGATATCAGGTTTCATAAACTTAAGTTGTTGAAACTGGTGCAGTTAGGTATCTCAAGGTGGGATGCCTCGGAGGAATCATTTCCCTTGCTTGAAACACTTGTTATAAAAAAGTGTGGTGACCTAGAGGAGATCCCACTTAGCTTTGCTGATAATCCATCATTGAAACAGATTAAATTGATTGGGTCCTGGAAAGAATCTCTGGAAGATTCAGCTGTGAGAATTAAGGAAGAAATTGAAGGGATTGAAGGATGTGATCGTATACACCTCGTCAAAGAATAGTCAGATTAGTGAGGGTTTTAATAGCTAATTGTTGCAGCCATGCTCATACTGAAGTCTAGCCCATTTCTCTTTTATTGTAACACTACTACTATTTGCTATGTTTGTTTTCATTGATAAACTCTTTTTATGTATGATTGGAGACAAATATATATCAGTTGGTCTTTCACTGATTTCTTGTTTTTATGCAGATTTATACTTTTGAGCAATTTCTCTCCATTTACATCTTGATAGGTCAATACACATCAACCATGTTGTTGAGTACTCCTTGATTTTCTAATTCGATGAACGATCCGAAAAATCTCAAGGTTAAATTTACTGCTTCTTGTTGCTGGAGATGCAATATTTTTCAAAGTTTGGACAGATTCTTCTCTGTTCCTTTTGATATAAAGCCATATAGGAGATTCACTAACAATGAAATGTACTAACAAATGAGTGTAAAACTGTAGGCAAACTAGTCCAAAGAATTCTCTTTTTATTAAAAAAAAAACATCCTTTTTAGAACATAAGTTTCTTGTATGGGTAGTTGGTTCGTGGTTCAACTAATAGGCACAATCATTTCACTCCTGAACTGTCCGCTTTGGACCAAAGAATCGGTATTAAGACATCAATTCTAGTCCACTTATGATAGATCGAAATCAAAACTATATACCTTTTTTAAAGTGCAATTTTTTACTCTATATAGTTTGTTCTTTTTATTTTTTTTTTAAAGATTTCTTGATGTTTAAAATTACAAAAATCTTTCTTTTTTTAATTATTTCCATCTAATTTATAAATATAAATTATTAAATATTCTTAACTTTTGTCAATCAATTCATACTTAAGGACTATTTTGAATGTTCCTCTAATATAAGGGACCATTTTGCAATGTTCTACTCTAGAAAATAGCAGAAGAAAAGTGTTGAGAGAATCACCAGAAAAGTCGATGTCGATTCTGTGGGAGAAGAGTGGAACATGGCGGTGGTTAGTGAGGAGAACGAAGGAATCGAAGCCGTTCTTCATCGGATTCGCCACCGTTTGCGGCGTCATTCCGGGGATTATTGGTTTCTGCGTTATGTCAGCCACCAATACTCGCAGTCCTGAACTTGAAGCCAAACTCCGGAAGAACGCTCGCCCCGATACCCTAGTATGTTCACTTCCCCTTCGAATACTCATATTGCTAAAACTAGATCAGTTTGTGCTTCATGTGTGTTGTACCTTCTGCTGCTTTAGCTGTACGGGAAATTGCTTAGGATTATCAATCGCCTAATAGTATTGTAATTGCCAAATAAGTATCTGATTCATATGTCTTGTAGCTTCTGCTACCTGAAATTGCTTTGACATTAACATAGAGTCCCTTCACCTAGTTGTATTGTTATTACCAGATGAGTATCTGATTCATATGTGTTGTAGCTTCTGCAGTTATGGTTGTACGTAAATTTACTTGGCGTTGTCGGTTCTTATTGTGTGTTGTACTCCGCGTGGCCTTTGTTTTTGCCTAGCTAACTGTTATGGACTGATGAGTATCTGCTTTATATGTGTTGTATATTGTGCTTTAATGATTAGATGGAAATTGTGTTGTCATTATCATTTCCTAATGTGTATTAGAGTCTTCTTTCCTAGTAGTATTGTTATTACCAGATGAGTATCTGATTCATATGTGTTGTAGCTTCTGCAGTTATGATTGTATGTAATTGACTTGGTTTTATCGGTTCTTATTGTGTATTGTTTAAAAAATTTCCTGGTATGGAATCATAGTCTGTATAATTACAATTATGACTTAAGAGTATCCATTAACTATAGTCTAAAAGAGATAGATCATCAATCAATTGATTCATTCTAATTCATTGAATTAATCCGTTATAAAAATATCAGATAAGGAAGGGAACGTTGTTTTTGCTTAACATGAATTGAATTTTTTAAACAAATTTCATAAAAATTGTGTCTTTATCCCGGAGTCTCGAAGGAAAGAAAAATATTTCTTAGCTTGACTCCCTTTGGCCGCTGCTTAGCTAAGTGTTATTACAGGAGCATCTTCAATCTGGTAGGATGAGTGTATCTGTTTCACATGTGTTGTACATTCTGATCTAATGATTATACTGAGAACTGCCTTGTTATTATTATTTCCTAATGTGTTTTAGAGTCCCCTCCCCGAGTCACCTAGTAGTATTGTTTTTACCAGATGAGTATTGATTCATATGTGTTGTAGCTTCTGCTGTTATGATTGTACACAAATTGATTTTGAGTTAAACGGTTCTTATTGTGTATTGTACTCCCTTTGGCCTTTGCCTAGCTGACTGTTATTACCAGAGCATCTTTCATAACAGTTAGCTAGGCAAAGGCCTTCGAAAGATGCTCTGTTACTAGTAATGGTATATCTGGAGCAAACTTTCATATGGCGAGATCAGTATGCACCTCATGTCTATTGTACATGATGATTGTGCTTTTTGATCTGTCAAAATGGAAAGTAACCTGTCAGTATCATTTGATAATGTTTCTTGTTGTTTGATGTACTTGTTGTTGTTAGCTTTAAAAAGAAAATGATGTTTGGAGCTTTAATTTTTAGTGTAGATAAAGTGATTGATAGTTAACTTATAGAAAATTGCAATCGATAGCCAGTCTTGGTAGATAGAGAACGAAGAGTGTAAAGGAATTGAATTACTTCTGGGCATTTGGTTGGAACACTTCCTCTATATTTATTTATTTATTGATCGGTTCCTCTATATGTTTTATGAGACCCCATATGAGTTATGACAGATCAGGGAGTTTACGATATTAGATTGACAGGTGTATTTTCTAAGTAGTAGTCAAAACAAATATTGAAATGTTGAAATCCTGGGATTCTACAAGAATTTGTTCAGAGAGACAAAGAAGTGAAGGCCTGGATGGTATGTTGAGAAACTGGGGAATATATTATAAGTGGAGCGGAAGAGGACTGAGTTGAAAAACCCTTCATTGAGAAAACGTATGGCTTGCTATCTAAGCAGTGTACGTAACGAAGTCTCTGGAATTCGATAGTTTCACCAACGGCTTTTTGTTGAATATGTTGACCTATCATTTTTTTCGTGATGAAGTAAGTAATATCATTAGCAAGCATCACGAAGATGCAAATAGAACATATTAACAAAGAGGGTGATTTGCTAGTTCCATAAAAGGCATCAAGAAGATATTGACAAATCGTTAAGGAAGATTCAAAGACCAACTTCAAGTATTTCCTTAAGGTGAAGAATCTAGATCGAAGCCTAAATGCAATTTTTATTGCTATAATCCCTGAAGAGGAAAGGGTGTTGATTAGAGTCTTTTGAGCTTTAATTCTATTTGGCAATAGTTACAAGATTATTGCCAAAATCCTCAATGGAAGGTTGAGTGCAATAATAGACAAATTGGTATCTAAATCACAAAATCATAAAATATATTGGTGCTGGGGCGATGTGCAAATTAGACTTCTAGGCATATGACCATGTTAGCTGGCCTTTCTTGCTAAAGCTACTTGAGAGCATGGGTTAAATAGATTGACTTGTGCATATTAAGCTGTAAACAACCAGAATGTTATTACCTTTTTAATGTACAGCTTCTACCAGCATTTTGGGCTGTAAGGTGGAAAAATCTCTCACTATCTACCTTGGCTTGCCTTTGGGTGCCTTGGACCATGCCAGGGTCAGTAAGCGGAGCCTCAGAATGTTGGCAAGAGCAGAGAATTGTTGAGAAGGCAAATAGATAGATATGGATAATGATTGCAGCTTGTATTTTTGGAACTTGTAAATTGGAAAGGAAGGACAACTAAGTTCTTTAAGTCCCCGAAGAACCTCTATTGAGTGAAGTGGCTTGACTGCTGAGCAGGACTATTGTAGTGAGAATAAAGCTTAATTTCAAACCCCTTTCTTTCATATTACAATAGCCCCTTTTCTTTTTCTAGTTTAGTTGAATGATATATTGTAGGTGAAGTCCGCAGACATTGAGATGAACACAGCATTTGAATATACCCATTTATGTCTTGTCCTTGTTGAAAACTAATATAGAGTTGGGAGCACTTTCACATAACTTTGTTCGTACACCTTAGATGAAATTGGCCACCTGCTGTCTATGGGAACTACAAATAGCTATCTTGTTCAGTCTTTTGCTGTTAGAAAGAACATTGACTTTGCCTTTTTTATGAAGAGCTAAGTAGATAAAGCTTTACAGTAGATTAAAAAAATGGACTCACAGTGGTTTCTTCTGGTCTCATTGGCTTGTTTTATATCTTAGTACTTTGACTTACGATTGTTGAATTCCTAAACATATATTGTTTTGATTTTTGTAACAGATGATGGGTAAAGTTAATAAAGAGAGGTTGGCTGAGTACCTCGGTGAACTGCAGAGAAAGGAGAACACAAATGACAGATATGTTGCAGCTTTAAAGGGTGAAACGTTGACAAGGAAACCTTACCAAAGAATTCAACCAGTCCCAAATCCAAGTGATATTGAAGCAAAGAAGGAACAGAAGTAGATCGCGGCTTAGCCTGTTTTGTTGCTTTAGTTTGGTACTTCTACTTTTCCAAGTGGATAAAGCTTTGGAATGGAGTCATGGACACAACAGGAGTATTTGCTAAATATCTTGAAACTTGTACAAGTAAATTTTGAAGATTGACCTTTGTTGAATGAGTGAAATCTTATTGAAGTTTAAATAACCATACCTTAGTTCTAGCGCGAATAACCTAGTTTACATGCATTGCGATATTGTGTTATGCGTGCAAGGATTTGTTGTACTTGATTACTATATATATCCAAGATGTAGTATGAAAGTGCAATTCAAGTGAATATTTTCTTATGTAAACCAAAATTTTGAAATTCAGCTCCTCCTTTCGTTCTGTTCCCTAGTTTCACAAGACAAAGGTCAATTCTTTTGATAGCACATGATAAGAAATTTATACATTCAGGCATTAAAATATAACACATTCAGTATACAAGACAAGTTCTCCAGATTAAACTTTCAAATATCCAAAACAATACTGAAAACTGTGGTTCTTTAATACCTTATTCTCTGACCAAATTTAAAAGAAAAAAAAAACAGAGCCAAATAGTACACATTCACATGATGGAGAATGGTTCTTCTGTAACTCCAGAGTAGAAGAGCTACTCCAACATTAGCACAAACAATCACACAAATACACAAAAGGATGTAGTTATATAACACCTCGTTGACTTCACAGCCGTATTTCAACAGCTACTCGAGAAGGCATAGCACAGCAGAATCAACAAACGAAAGGAGCATCAACGTGATGATCATCGCAGTAGAGGCCTGGGCGTTGTGTGAAGCCTTGTTTCTGCATCTTTTTTCTAGCCTTGCTAACAAGTTCCTCATTGGTGACTGGACCATCTGATTCAGCTAGGATTTCCTGAATTGCGTTGCTTAGAGCACCATAAGAATCTCCGCCTGCAGGGGTGGCATCTGCAGATGTTTGGTCTGTTTGGCACCCACTGACGAGAATGCCACTGTCTGGAAGACCTCTATTACCTGAACCGGCATAAACTTCCTGCTTACCTTCAACGTGTGTTTCCATGGCCGGTTTTGCATAGCTCTCATCATTTTCATCAAGTTTCTGTTTCAGAAACTCTTGAGCCAAGTTACCAACCATACCCATGAACCCACCGCCTCCACCCTGCTCATTATTCTTTTGTAGCTTGTTAAAAATGACTTTCATGAACTTCTTCACCTTAGGACTTGCATCTTCACCAAAGACGTCAAAGAGTGTTGGCCTAAGTTTCCCAACATCAATGTCATCCTTACCGGTTTTCTGCTTAAGTATCTCGATGAGAGTGGAAAGAGGTAAGGACTTGCTCTTCACATGAACTTGATCACCGTCTTCCGTCTCAATCACACTACTCTCAGCAAAGTTCTCCTCTTCTTCCTCACGGCGATGGTGGCGACGTGGAATGTGGATACCCCGGGATTCAAATGCATCTTCAACATTTCGACGTAAGAAATTCTTGAATCCAAAACCAGATCCATGGCCTTCATCGTCATCACCTTGCTTGTGGCTCTCCCCGATCTGCTCTTTAGCTTTGTCAATGAGGCCACCACTGTGGCATGAGTCGGATACAATTGTGATCCGGCAACCTTCAGGAACTTTGTCAACGAGCTCTCTAAAATCATCATCTGATCAAGGATGAAACAACACGTCCAACAGTTCAATATTAATTGCATGATACTTTTCCAATATTATAAAACCAAGAGGTAATAAATTCTAGACGAGTGTCAGAAATCAAGGGTAAGGTTTGTGTACATCCTACCCTTTCAAGACCCCACTTGTGGGATCACGACTATTCTCCTCTTTTTTTGCCAACTTTTTCTAATCTCCCATTCAACAATTTTAATAGCTCTGGATCCAAATTCTCATTTCTAAATCCTAGTTCCCCATTTCACAAATCTCCCTAAAACTCGGGATCTGTCTCAATAATCATCAAAACAGATCAACTAAGCACTTTCAAGATCCTTTTTTATTCAATATTCTATATGATGATCTTAATCTCATACCAATCTACAAATCACACACACGAAAAAAAAAAAATTGGAACAACCCATGATTAAGATCAAAGAAATAGTTAAGTTCCTGTAAATGAGATTCATATCACAATGTCGTAAACTATACACCCTCTTTTTTCCCAACTGTTCCTCATCCCCCATTCAACTATTTTGAATTACTCTAGAAATCCAAATTCTCATTTCTAAAATCCCATTTCCTCGTTTTACAATCTCCTTATATCTCCGATCCACCTGAATTATCATCAAAACAGATCAACTCAACCTTTCAAGATCATTTTTTAAGAAAACCATTTCAAGATCTCAATCTCCTAGACCCCTAACACATCAACTCTACCCCCCAACCCCAAACAAACAAAAAGCAAAATTTGGAGCAAACCCATAATTTAGATCAAAGCAATAGAAGTACCTGCAATAAAACTCATTTCACACACACATGACACAACACACAAAAAAAAACAAATTTTGGAAGACACCCATGATCTAGATCAAACCATACAAGTACTCAACACAGAACAAAAAAAAAATAAAATTGGAGCAAACCATGATTTAGATCAAAGCAATACCCACAGGCCACACAACACAAAAAACCAAATTTTGGAACAAACCCATGATTTAGATCAAAGCAATACAACTAAACCCCCAATAAATTCAACACAACACAAAAAAAAAAAAAAAAAAAATTGGAACAAACTCATGATTTAGATCAAGTACACTCTTACTAGCTCAGTTGATTAACTACCTGAGTACTCAATTCCTAATTTAGATCAAAGAAATGCTCAAGTACCTGCATTAAAATGCATACCACACACAAAAAAAAAAACAAATTTTGGAACAAACCCATCATTTAGATCAAACCAATACAACTAATAACCCCCAACAAATTCAACAAACACAAAAAAAAAACAATCTTGGAACAAACCCATCATTTAGATCAAGTACAATCTAAGTAGCTCAGTCGATTGACTATCTGACAGCTCGATTCCCTACCTCATAATCCCCGCCCCCATTTCCCCTACTCCAAATCCTTAAAAAAACAGTGCTTTAAATTAAAAAAAAAAGTTGAATTACCTGTAATAAGATTCATATCACAAGGAACAATACACTCATCAAAACCAGTATCATCTTCTTCACCCGTTTCAGCAGGCAACCTAGTCCCATGTCCACTATAATGCACAAACAAACAATCCCCTGATTCAGCAGATCCAACAAGATCCGATAAAGCTTTACGTATATTCCGACCAGTTGGTTGTGTGTAAGAATCATCAGTATCTATAAGAACAGTAATGTCTTCCTCAGCAAATCCGAAACGATTAAGTAAACAATTGTACATTCGATTAACATCGTTAATACAGCCTCTAAGTTCTGCTTTTGTTCCTGGATAATTGATTCCAATTAACACTGCCTTTTTCGCCATTGAAATTTTTGGTTTAGAGAATTTTTTGGGATTTTTTTAGGATTGTTGATTCAATTATTTGAGATTTTTTTTTAAGTCAAAAGGCTAGTGGGACATAACACATAAGTAATTAAACGTTTTTAAGTTGGGACCCCACCATATGGAAATTATTGTTATTATATGGATAATTTATATTTTTTTAGTTTCTTTTCTAATTGTAACGGTTTTAGAGTTTGGTCTTAAATTTGTTTAACTTTCATTTAAGGCGGTATGCGAATAACAAGTTTTAAATTTGTTACTGTTAGTAACGTTTTATATATGCATTTATTTTGTTAGTCGATAGTGTTTATTTGAAAGAAATGTATTATGTTTGCATTGTTTGCTAGGGCATGAAGATTAAGAAATAAAAGAAAGATTTTGGTTTGTTTATTAAATTGTTCAAAATTAAAGTTATTTTTGCACTTGTTTTTAGTTGACTTTTTTTTATAATAAAATAATAAATAGTGAATTATTTCGATCAAAAATTCTCTTTTAACACTTATCTTCTTTACATTTTTATGTATGGGTAAAGATATTTTTATCCTTACGGCTAATATTGTCTATTGAAGTAGAAGTTTAAATTTAATTAAAGTTAATATTTGCCTACTAAAAGAGAACTATAGATTAGAACAAGGACATAAGTTATTCTAAAATTTCTATAAATTTTATCTATAAAATAAAAGTTATAAAATATCTCATCAATCAGATAGAATGAAATAGTATAACGTTTTTTCTATAAAACAGTACCTGTAATTCTAAAAGTCACTAAACTAAATTTTGGAGGTAAGACAAAAATTGTGTTAACCTTGTGGCAAAAGTTGTGGTTCTTAAGTTTATGAATTAAGTTTTTCTTCTAACATGAGTTATAAAGTATTTCGTAAGTTATACACCAAATATAAAGTGTGGCTTCTAAGCTTATATTATATGTTTAGCAAGATTTGAACAAATGATTTGGCCACTTACTACTTAATCTAATACAATTTTTTCTAATCCTTTTTTTTTTAAATAATCAAAAAAAATTATTTTTTGTATATCAATAAAAATAAATAAATAAATGGCATATTATTCAATAGTACTTTTCGTTCCTTTTTAATTGTTATTATTTTTTTATTTTTAGAAAAACGATAATAACTTTAACTAATATTTTACGATGTATTTAATATGCAAAAAATTATAATTTATAATATTTTTATATAGTTTTTGAATATATTGACACGTCAACGGTCAACGAATCAAAGGCAGCAAAATAAACAAAGTTTACATGCCGACAACTACCAAACATTGTTTCTCTTTGATATTTGAAGTTGCTAGATGTTTCTTTCTTAAAATAAATAAATAATAATTATATAATAAACATTCAATTCAAAAGTAACATCCTCCTCCACCTGATGTTTAATATTTGTATAAAGTTTATTTAATTAATTTGAATTTATATCGCGTAAAGTTATTTGAGGAAAACACTCTTTAATATAATTTTTTTTATATATATTAAATTCAAATTTGAAACTTCTAAAAATAAGAAAATTATATTTATTCAATCACAATTTTTATTGGTGAATCACAAAGGTTAGGTGGTTGGCAAGGTATATAATTGAATTTCTTGCCAAATAAGTTTTTTTTTTTTTTTTTGTTATGAATAAATGGCAGAATTTGCCTTCTACCTTCAACTATGAAATTTTTACGTCAAAATTTCGACTCATAAATATGACATTTTTAGTATTAATTGGAATTTTTAAATATTTAAGAGTTAACTCATGAAATTGGTGGAATCCTCATTAAAAGAATTACTCCATAATATATGCTTCGATTACATATAAATGGTAGAGTTTTTTTTATATAAAAAGATACTTTTAGTATTACAACAAAATGAGTCAAAAGATTATTTTACGTCAAAGTTCAAATCATAAGTATGATATTTTTAGTATTCTTTGAACTCTTTAATATCCAATAATTCTAGTATCTTATTTATTCTTTAAACTTATTTTCCATTTTAGTCATTCAATCTATAATTCATGCATATTTAATATTATTTTGAATTCTTTAATATCTAATAATTCTAGTATATATCTTATTTATTCTTTTAACTTATTTTCCTTTTTAGTCAATTAACTCTACAAATTCATACAAGAGAATATTCCTCATTTTTATCCAAAAATATTTTTTAATAAGAAACCACGTCATAATAACATCAGCATGAAATCATCAAATTAGAAAAATTAAGTAGGCCCCACTTGAAACTTCTATTCAACACACGAAAATAATATGTAATATTTCGTCATCAATGTTCAATGAATATGAATCCTCAAGACTAAATTGCCTATAAATAGCCACATTAGCACAATCAAAAGAAAACACAACAAACAAAAAATAAATTTAGTTGAAACAAACATTAAAAACATCAAAATGACTATGTCCTCTATTTTTAGTAGACCAAGATTGGTTGTTAAGAAAGTTTTGGCTAGAGCTCAAAATGAAGGTGATGGTGCTATAGTTAGAAGAAGCATTGGAAGGTAATTATTTTTCTACACTTCTTTCCCTTTTCTTGATTTTTTTATCTTGTTTTGATAATCGAGAAATCTCTAACGATAATAGACATGTTGGTGAATAATAATTGCGTACTTTTACTCTTCTCCAATTAAATATCATATGTCAGCATCACGAATCGAATACTGATTTTTTTTTTTTCATGTTTGTTATGAATTTTGGAATTTGATCAGGCCTGAATTGCAGAATCTTGATCCATTCCTCATGTTAGATGAGTTTAATGGTAATTTTTTTCTTTTAGTATATTATTTTGTGAATTTTATTTTGTTTTTGACTAATTAGAAAGCTATGTTATTTTTGGCTTCTTGCAGTTTCACCACCTGCTGGATTTCCTGACCATCCACACAGAGGTTTTGAGACTGTCACTTATATGTTGCAGGTAAAATTTCATTTTATTTTCCTTTTTTGGTAGAAAGTTTAACTTTTGTACATCGACAGAAAAAAAATTTGTATACTATCAAGTATCGACGATGTATATAAGTTAAACTTTATGTTGGTGTATGGATTATGGAGACCGAAAATTATTCTAATGTGATTTTATGGTGTTTAATTTTAGGGAGCTTTTACTCATCAAGACTTTGCTGGTCACAAGGGTACAATCAGAACTGGTGATGTGCAGGTAATAAGTTTGCTCACAACACCACCATATTAAGTATTTAAGTTACATGCACTGCCAGTGCAAAGATTCTTAATAGTAAAATCAGTGTTATATAACATGTGATAGATTGTTAGCTACTAATTTTACTAATGTAACCAATTAACATTTACCATCAAAATTTGTGGTGGTAGAATAGTAAGTATCTCTTCGTCCTTAATTAGAGGTCTAGAGTTCAAGTCTCGTGAATGTAGTCACATTTGAAAAGGAGTGTGTACTGGATATCGAATTTATGAAATTTAAGTGTGTTTATGATTTTCCATTTGGTTTAATGCAGTGGATGACAGCAGGAAGAGGTATAGTTCATTCAGAAATGCCTGCTGGACCAGGTACTCATAAGGGGTTGCAACTTTGGATAAATCTATCTTCCAAGGACAAAATGTAAGTTACGTTGATTCAATCTCGACTTTGGCTTAAAAAAATATAGTGTTTGAACAATCTATTTCATTTTAGAACATATTCCTGTTACATGTACTTTGATCAAAATTCATAAAATTTAGGCGTTAAAGATCTAATATATGTAAAGTATGGTTTGACTCTATGAGTCGACAAAGGGTGTTCAACTAACCAGCCTTCAATGTGTGAGGCTACACCATGCAATAGACACAACAACTAATGATC
>NW_026027789.1:0-624 GCF_019186545.1 Solanum stenotomum | reverse complement strand
AGGTAAACTTATTTAAAAAATACGGTCAAAATTCCGGATCACAAAAAAATCCTTGGACTATAGCAAACGAAAATCGGTAAAATGAGAGGTTTATCCTCTGTAGGGCTCGTTTGACCGTGAAAATGGGCCATTTTGGCCGTGAGGGACAACTGGCTTTATAGATAAGGTCTTAACGGATTTCCAGGTAAAAGTTTGGCAAAAATGAGGTCGGAATTCTGGATCACCAAAAAATATGTGCACTGTAGCACACGAAAATCATAAAATGGGGGTTTACCTGCCCTAGGTCTTGTTTGACCTTGAAAATGGGCCATTTTGGCCGTGAGGGCCAACTGGCTCCATAGATAAGGTCTTAAGAGACGTCTAGGTAAAGTTTATGCAAAAATGAGGGCAGAATTCTGGATCACCAAAAAATCTGTGGACTATAGCACACGAAAATTGGTAAAATGGGGGTTTACCTACTCTAGGGTTCGTTTGACCTTGAAAATTGGCCACTCTGAACGTGAGGGCTAACTGGCTCCATAGATAAGGTCTTAACGGAGGTCCAAGTAAAATTTTAGCAAAAATAAGGTCGTAATATTGTATCACCAAAAAAGATAGTAACCTATAGCACACGAAAATTGGCAA
>NW_026027788.1:0-585 GCF_019186545.1 Solanum stenotomum | reverse complement strand
TCTGAGGAGTCAATGAAAAGACACATGATACTATGCTACTCAGATATGAGAAATAGTTCGGAAAAAATCCACGGTACTACACAAATTAATTATGAAAAGTAGTCCGGAGAGATGCACGGTGCTACGCAAATCAGATATGCAAAAAAAAAAAGGTAGTCACCGAAAGGATGTCACGGTGCTACACAAATTATATATGAAAAAGTAGTCACTGGAATGATGGCACAGTGCTACACAAAAAAGTAGACACCACAATGATGGCACGGTGCTACAAAAATTAAATATGAAAAAGTAGTCACCGGAATGATGGCACGGTGCTACACGAATTAGATATAAGAAAGTAGTCACCGGAATGATGGCACGGTGCTACACGAATTAGATATAAGAAAGTAGTCACCGGAATGATGGCACGGTGCTACACAAATTAGATGTGAGAAAATAGTCACCAGATAGATACACGGTGACCCAACTTTTGCTAACATAATCATTGGCCAGACGGGCAGCATATATGGGTGCCACCCGCCGGTAGCGGAAGCTCTTTAATTCTCTACCAAGTTCGTGGAGGCTCTGATACCATGTGAGAAATAT
>NW_026027787.1:0-621 GCF_019186545.1 Solanum stenotomum | reverse complement strand
TACCAGGGTGTTTTGTGTAGAAGGATGCGTACTAAAGTGAAAGTTAAGTTTTATGATTCAATTGTAAGACCGTCAATGTTGAGCTGCTGAAATCCGACACATTGCAAGAGGAGTGTTGTAGATATGCACTGAATGGACACCATACAAGGTCAGACAAGGTTAAAATTCCATGTTCACCTGAAGGTGCAAGTACCACCATGCACATTAGGATAAAATGAGAGAGGTTACTTGAGATGGTTTGGTCATCTATTAGAATCCATGCAGACTTGCGAGAAATAGGACATACTAAAAGAAGATCTATATGGACAAGAACAATTAGTTGGGAATATGTTAGTATGTTTACATTGGGTCCTATTTTTTCAAGTAGTCTTTTAGTTTTCAGAGATTTTATGCTAGTAGAAAATATAGAATATTTCTTGCACTCTTTATTTTATTTTTATTCTACATAATCTTGGTCTCAAATGAATTCAAATGGTAATCATGGTTAATATGGATTCATATAGACGACACCAACTTGTTTGGGATTGAGGCATACTTATTATTGGTGCAAGAAACTAACATGGGATCTAGGGCTTTTTATTTACCTAAGGCCATCCATCCTACACGTGCTTCTCAAGAATA
>NW_026027786.1:0-272 GCF_019186545.1 Solanum stenotomum | reverse complement strand
TAATGAACCATTTAGTTGCCACAATTGGCTGAAATGATGTCAAAACATCCAAGAAGCTTAAAGGCTCACTCAAAACTCATTTGGCACTTCCCAAACACAAACCAAATATGCTACTAGCTTGAAAATGACATTTCGGACTCAATGAAATCGTCAGAATTTGAATTCGAGGTATCCTTGACCCGGTATTCGATGAGGTGTCAAGAAACTAACTTTAGGCTTAAAAACTCGAAACGCACTCGGGGCCTCGTGTGTATAATTTACTAACCCTTACC
>NW_026027785.1:0-856 GCF_019186545.1 Solanum stenotomum | reverse complement strand
TATTTCTTTACTTTCTTCTATGCTATATTTTCCTTTATAATAATATTCTCTAAATGCATATGTATATTCATTTGTGTAACACATATTACATATTGCTAATTTTGTCATTAGATTCCGATTTATGATTTTTTCTTTATTTTGTTCTTCTACTTCTGTTGTCATACTACTAAATTCATTTCTATAGCTATTTCGTATTTATATAATATTTCCATGGTTGTAGTGGCTATTCCACCATCAAATTTTTTATTATTTCTTAAAATTGTTAAGCTTTCATTTGTTAAATTTTGTAGCCATAATTTTACTGTCCCTATAAGTGTTCTTTCTATGTATTCTGGTGCCTCTGCTATTACTATCTTGTTATCTATTAATTGTTTTGATATGTATCCTACCTATAATTGGATTGTTTTATTTATATCTGCTACACAGTCTAAATCTAAAAAATCATGTTGTCCAGTTATTGGTTTAGGCGTCCATTTTTTATTTAATCTTTTATCCCATGTAGTTTTTTATTTATTATATTGTTCATAATTTTTATTATAATATTTTGGATTAAAATTTTTTGGGTTTTTTACTCCTGATGTGCTAGGTTTTTCGTCCATGTCTAAGTCTTCTGTATTTACTTCTAAATTCTTTGTATTATCTATGTTTGCTAAAAGTTCCGTATATGTTTCGCTTGTTTCCGAATGTTGTTCTAGATCATCGTCGTTTATTTCATCAACTCTTATTTCGGGTAGATTATCATTTTCTTCTTTTTCTTCTATTTCATCTTCTAGTTGCAATTTTTCTTTAAATTTAATTATCTCATTTGTTAATTTCATTTTTTGTTCCTTTTCTTTTTGTTTTATTTCATACATTT
>NW_026027784.1:0-1061 GCF_019186545.1 Solanum stenotomum | reverse complement strand
TATGATGATTTCATTATAATTTTTTATTGAATATTTTAATGTCATCACTCATCTCATATTTTGTGTTATTTTCTTAAGAAACACCTTAGATAATTGTATTTTGGTTGGACTAAAGAAATATTTGGAGCACAAGTTAATTATATGTTTGTATGCAAACTTTACCGAAAAATCCTAAAATTTGAAAATATCCAAGGTTTATTAGTTTGGTTTGATTTATAAATTAAAAAATCCAACACGATGATTTGATTTGGTATTTGAAAAACCCGAACCAACCTGAGGTTGAAAAACCAGAAAAAATTTGA
Organism: Solanum stenotomum; assembly: GCF_019186545.1. Classification (NCBI taxonomy): domain Eukaryota; kingdom Viridiplantae; phylum Streptophyta; class Magnoliopsida; order Solanales; family Solanaceae; genus Solanum; species Solanum stenotomum. The sequence continues at coordinate 759 of NW_026027784.1, read as the reverse complement.
ATTTTATTAGTTTGATTTGGTTTATAAATTTAAAATTTTTACACAAATAGTTTGGTTTGATATTTGAAAAACCCGAACCAACCCGGTCATGTACCCCCTAATCACATTTATGCAATAGTAGTGATACTATGAATATGATCAATTGCATTTCCTTTACAAATACAACCTCCCTCAACACATTTCAAGCTAAAAATAAGAAACTTACGCGTAGAATGCAGGTGCATACACCTAATGTTAGTCGATCAAAGTTACATATATTCATTAAGAGTTTCATCAACTCAACCTTCACAAACTACAGGAAACAATGCACTCACATCATAGGGAGGGAGTAAAAAGATCGTGCATTTTTCACAACAAGTCATCATATGATTAGTTTTTCCCATTGAACCTGGTTATAGGATCTTTAGTCCCCAGATTGGGTTTCCTCATATATGACTCAAGGATCTATAGGCTTCAATCCCATCCCTTTCGATGGCTCCAAACCTTTTATCTTGTTAAGGCCTTAGTAAGAGGATCTGCAAGATTATCATAAGATTTGACATAATCAGCATTGATGATACCATTTATCAAATACAATCTTACATTACTGTGTTTCCTCTTTATAGGTCTGGATTTACCGTTGTAATAACGATTTTGAACTCTACCAATTGTAGCGGTGCTATCACAATGAATTAAAATAAGAGGAATTGATTTTTCAAAATAAGGTATTTGAAATAACAAATCTCTTAACGAATTCGCTTCCTCACTAGCTGAAGCTAA
>NW_026027783.1:0-386 GCF_019186545.1 Solanum stenotomum | reverse complement strand
GTGAAATAATAATATTCTCTTTTTTACAAAAAAAATTAATAGATTGAGATTTTATAAGTGATTTTCTTGTATTATCTCATCCTACTTTATCTATAGAATGGCGTGATTATCTTTAAATTAAATTCAAAAGTTAAAGGTACAAAAAAAAATTTATGGTCTTTTGTCAAATATTAAGTCATTCGTTTCAATATATATTAATTTCATGGATCACGTATGCATTGATTAATCTATTCAATAAACAACTATGATGAATTTTAAAAAATCAAAAGGAATAACTAATGAAAACAATATAACATATCAACTTAGTATTTCGTTTATCAAAAATATATCAACACAAAATCAAAACACTTACAAAATTAAATATATTGAGCACATAAATTTTACAA
>NW_026027782.1:0-494 GCF_019186545.1 Solanum stenotomum | reverse complement strand
GCAAACCGGCCCATTTTCAAAGTTAAATAATCCTCGAAATATTTAAATCCTCCGTTTTGCCGATTTTTATGTGCTATAGTGCATGGATTTTTTGGTGATACAAATTTCCAATGTCATTTTTACCAAAATTTTTCATAGACGTCCATTAAGACCTTATCTATGGTGTCGGTTGGTCCAGATGGAAAAAACCGGCCCATTTTAAAGGTCCAACGACCCCAAAAGCGAGTAACCCCCTGTTTTGCCAATTTCCGGGTGTTATAGTCCATGGATCTTTTGGTGATCCAGCTTTTCGATATCATTGTTGCTGAACCTTTTCGTGGACGTCCTTCAAGACCTTAGCCATGGAATCGGTTGGTTCTGATGGGTAAATCGGCCCATTATCAATGTCAAACGATTCTGGAGCGGATAAAACCACCATTTTACCAATTTTCGTGTACTATAGTCCATAGATCTTTTGGTGATCCGAATTTTTGACGTCATATTTGCCGAAATAT
>NW_026027781.1:0-501 GCF_019186545.1 Solanum stenotomum | reverse complement strand
TCATGACTTGAGAAATCGGGTCGTGACATGAACTTAGGATTTGAACTTGAATGTGAACTTGGAACTTGAATTTGAACTTAGAACTTGAACTTGAACTTGAACTTAGAATTTGAAGTTAAACTTAGAACTTGAACTTGAACTTGAACTTAAAATTTGAACTTGAACTTAGAACTTGAACTTGAAATTAGAACTTGAACTTGAAATTAGAACTTGAACATGAATTTAGAACTTGAACTTGAACTTAGAACTAGAACTTGAACTTGAAATTAGAACTTGAACTTACACTTAGAACTTGAACTTGAAATTAGAACTTAAACTTGAAATTAGAACTTGAACTTGAACTTAGAACTTTAACTTAGAATTTGAAGTTAAACTTAGAATTTGAATTTGAAATTAAAATTTGAACTTAGGATTTGAACTTGAACTTAGAACTTGAATGTGAACTTGGAACTTGAACTTGAAATTAAAACTTAAATTTGAACTTAGAACTTGAACTTGAAC
>NW_026027780.1:0-286 GCF_019186545.1 Solanum stenotomum | reverse complement strand
GGACCAGTTCTTGCCTTTGGCAGAGTTTCCGTATAACAACAGCTACCACTCTAGTATTCAGATGGCCCCATTCGAGGCATTATATGGTAGGCGTTGTCGCTCTCCAGTTGGTTGGTTTGAGTCTACAGAGCCTAGGCCGCGTGGTACAGATTTGCTTCAGGAGGCCCTGGATCAGGTGAGGGTGATTCAGGATAGGCTCAGGACGGCTCAGAGTAGGCACCAGAGTTATGCGGATCGGAGGCGCCGGCCTTTGAGATCCTCTGTTGGTGATCGGGTATTCCTCCGT
>NW_026027779.1:0-409 GCF_019186545.1 Solanum stenotomum | reverse complement strand
ATCTTGAACTTGAACTTGAACTTGAACTATAACTTAGAACTTAGAACTTGAACTTGAACTTAGAACTTGAACTTGAAATTAGAACTTGAACTTGAAATTAGAACTTGAACATGAAGTTAGAACTTCAACTTCAACTTAGAACTTGAACTTGAAATTAGAACTTCAACTTAAACTTGAACTTAGAATTTGAACTTGAACTTAGAACTTGAACTTGAAATTAGAACTTGAACTTGAACTTGAACTTAGAACATGAACTTAAAATTTGAAGTTGAACTTAGACTTGAACTTGAAATTAGAACTTGAACTTGGAACTAATTAGCTTGAATATATAACTAATTAATTTTAGAAATTAGCTATGAACTTGAATTGAAAATTTGAATTTATTAAAACTTGAATATATATATATATA
>NW_026027778.1:0-201 GCF_019186545.1 Solanum stenotomum | reverse complement strand
GCCACACAAATTTCTATTATTCATTTTGCATCACAAATTTTAAAAGTCTTCTTTTCTTTCTTAAACTTCGTGCCGAATCAAACTATCTCACATAAAATAGAACAAACGGAGTAAGCAAATATTCTAAAAAATTAGTTGATAAAAGATATTCCCTCTGTCTCTAATTACTTGTCCACATTTCATTTTTTAGTTGTCCCTAAT
>NW_026027777.1:0-201 GCF_019186545.1 Solanum stenotomum | reverse complement strand
CCCACAACATTCACATATATGTACATTTATGGACATTCTACTAGGTAACAAAAAATCCCATTATAGTTAGACCTTACAAAATAGCTACACAAAAACCATCAGTGATTTAAAGCTTATCATTAATAATCATCCATATCATACTGTGGCGTTCAAGTTCACTGATGCTTAAGAAAAATTCCATCCTCTTTATATCTTGAGTAA
>NW_026027776.1:0-635 GCF_019186545.1 Solanum stenotomum | reverse complement strand
TGAGAGTAAGGCTTGTAGTCATGAATGTAGAATTCTAGGGCTTTGAGATTAAAGTTAACATGTTGAATTATGCTTGTAATGGCTTTGAGAGTGAAGCCTATATGAGAATGGTAGACTAGTAGATATCACTGTTGATGAAGGACTCTACCCACCTCATCTACCTTATGAATGTTTGAATGCATAACGTGACAGAATCACACGAAACATAGATTGGTTGTCAAGGACATCCCTCCATGAGTCATGAGTTAAGTAAGGCTTAATAATTAGTCTAAGGGGTGTATGTTTGACCCTAATGGATATTGACAATGAGAAGGGAGTTCACACATAGTCGGGTCCGGATCTCCAAAAAGAGAGTATGCTCACACCTAGTGGAGTCTGGGCTTCCAAAGTAAAGGGGGAACTCTTACATAGTAGAGTCCGAGTTTTCCCAAAAGTAGGTCTGATGAGATAGAAGTCTTCACATAGAGAATTCAGGGTTTCTAGTAACAATCTCCTTATCCAATGAACTAAGACATACTGATAAGGTATCTCCAAGTGTTCAAAAGCATAATGAACTTAGACATGCTTAATGAAGTATCTCTTAGTGTTCAAGTTAATAATGAACTTAGACATGGTTAATGAAGTATCTCATAGTG
>NW_026027775.1:0-473 GCF_019186545.1 Solanum stenotomum | reverse complement strand
TTCCCGATACTCAACCTATTTCTATCCACCCTTACCGTATGGCCCCGGCGGAGTTGAAAGAGTTGAAAGAGCAATTAAAAGATTTGTTAGAGAAGGGGTTTATTAGACCTAGTCATTCTCCCTGGGGTGCTCCGATTTTGTTTGTGAAGAAGAAAGATGGGTCTCTTAGAATGTGTAGTGATTATCGACAACTTAATAGGGTCACCATCAAGAATAGGTATCCTCTTCCAAGGATTGACGATTTATTTGACCAATTGCATGGGGCTAGTCACTTCTCTAAGATTGATCTTCGGTCAGGGTATCATCAAGTGAAGGTGAGGGAGTGTGATATTCTCAAGACGGCCTTTCGTACTAGGTATGGGCACTATGAGTTTGTGGTGATGTCTTTCAAGTTGACTAATGCTCCAGCTTTCTTTATGGATTTGATGAATAGGGTTTTCAAACCCTACCTTGATTCATTTGTGGTGGTGTTT
>NW_026027774.1:0-294 GCF_019186545.1 Solanum stenotomum | reverse complement strand
CTAAGATTGAGGCCATTCGTGACTGGGCTAGGCCCACCTCTGTGACTGGGATTCGTAGCTTCGTCGGATTGGCAGGCTACTATAGGTGTTTTGTTGAGGGATTTTCTACTATAGCAGCGCCTTTGACTCGGTTGACTCGCCAGGATGTTCCGTTTGTGTGAGAGGAGCTTTCTGAGGCTTAAGGAGTTGCTTACCACCGCTCCTATATTGACTCTTCCAGTTGAGGGCGAGGGGTTTACTGTTTATTGTGACGCATCCAGCATTGTTTTGGGTTGTGTACTAATGCAGCAGGGC
>NW_026027773.1:0-314 GCF_019186545.1 Solanum stenotomum | reverse complement strand
TTCTACGTGTACTAGTGAACATTTATATGATGCTTATAAATTGCCTTGTGATATAGTTATGGAATCGGTTTCCTATGCGACTAGTGACAATAGCATAGATTTAAAGTTACAATACCCCGTGCCTTCCAACACATATAGGACTAAGTGAACTCAAAAACAATTCAAACTCGAGATAGTAAAAGGTTGTATTCGATGTAAAAGTCAAAGTGGTCAAGTGCGTATTAGTGCTATGGTCTTGTAAAGAAACTAAGATTGGGAAAATGGTGTAAAATAAGTGAGGTGCTTCCTTGACTAAACTATGCTAGTAGGTGACA
>NW_026027772.1:0-514 GCF_019186545.1 Solanum stenotomum | reverse complement strand
TTAGGGCTTAGAGTTTCTTAGTGTTTCAAATGGTTTGGGGTTTAGGGATTAGCCCTATGGTTTAGAATTAAGGATTTAATGTTTCTTAGGTTATAAGATTTAGCGTTTAGGACTTCATAGTGTTTGATTTTTTTAAGGGTTTAGGGTTTCTTTGGATTTAGCCCTAAGGTTTTGAGTTTTTATCAGGTTTATAAGGGCTTATGATTTTCTTAAGGGTTTTTTTAGGTTTAGAGTTTTATAAGGTTTTATGGGTTTTTTTTTTGTGGTTTCTTTATGTTTAGTGTTAAGGCCAAAGGTTTAGGGTTAAGGCTTTAGGCCCTTAAGTACTACGGTTTAAGATTTACGGTTTAGGATTTCGGGTTTTAGGTTATGGTTTTTGTTAGGTTTTATGATTTTTTACGGTTTAGGCGTTCTTAGAACTTAGGGTTTAGGACTTCAGATTTTAGATTGAGGGATTTTTTAGGTTTAGTGTTTTTAAAGGTGTTCCAAGGATTTAGGGTTTCTTGGTGTTTCA
>NW_026027771.1:0-337 GCF_019186545.1 Solanum stenotomum | reverse complement strand
CACCTAAGACACTTGAGGCTTCTTAGAGGGTTGTACCTGGATCCCTCTTTTATCAATGTGAAAGATTTTTTGCTGAATGAAATAAGCATGTTGAGTCATTTGAGGTTCTTACGGATTGGGACAGAAGTTGAATTTCTGCCTTTGTCTTTCTCAAACCTCTGGAATCTAGAAACTCTAATGGTTTAAAACGACGGAACAATCTTGATGCTATTACCGAGAATTTGGGATCTTGTAAAGTTGCGAATTCTGTATGTGAGTAATTGTTCTTTCTTTGATATGGATGCAGATGAATCAATATTGATAGCAGATGACACAAAGTTAGAGAAGTTGAAAATAT
>NW_026027770.1:0-5644 GCF_019186545.1 Solanum stenotomum | reverse complement strand
AGAGCTTAATCATAGATTCGTGCTCTCTGATTTTTTGGGTCAATGTTAGACGTATAGTGATGTGGGTGTTGTTAGTTTCATAAACTTATTGGTTTATTTATTTGAATAGATTGCATTGATTTGGAAGCCCAACAAAAGGAAAAGGCTCGAGTTCCAGAGTAATTGTTCGACTGTTTGAGGCAAGTGGATTTCTAAACCCTTGTTAAGTGTATGGAATTCATGTATTTCCTTGTAATATGTGTTTAGGGTAATAAGACTTGGTGATGAGTTGACTTGTCCACGTTTATTGATTCTAATGATGAAAAAGGGATAATAAAAGGCAATGTGATCAATTGTTTGTGTGATGTGTTGAGAATTGCTAGAAAGGCTTGTTGAATCATTGTTGATGTTGTATCCTGATTGTGTTGTTGTGAATTGTGCAATGTTATGAAAATGGTCATCTCCTCATTATTTGTGTGAACATGTCATTTGCATTGTTCTGAGACATGGTTGTGACAAGCGTTATGTACATTGAGAAAGAATAAGAAAATAAAGAGGTTGTACCATTTCGAGGGACGTATCGCGCGCCGCGATGGATATCATATTTCGAGGGACGTGTCGCACGCCGCAACGGATACTATATTTCGACGGACGTATCGCGCGCGGTTATGGTTACTATTAGCGATGGTCGTATCGCGCGCCGCGATAGCTACATTGACAGATATGTCCCCCATGGGTCCCGCACTGTGAGACAGCGGGTGTGTATCATTAGGTCAGACATGCATCACTATACTTGACATTGCATTTCATTGCATTGCACTTATTTATTATTGGTGAACTTGATCTTGTGAGTGCCTTTTTGTGGAACTTGTGACTGATGAATATTGAGCTTGTTGTTGAAAATATGCAATTGTTAGAGTGTTGTTGTTGAGGATATGAAACTGTTGTTGTTATTGAGGATATGAAATTGTTAGAGTGTTGTGTTGAGCTATGTGCTTGTAAATTGTGAACTGTTAGGTTGGGCTGGTTTTATACAGATTGTAGTTGTGAAGGTTCGGTTGGGGTGTAAGGAGTACTCGTATTCTATCCCCTTAGCTCGTGTTTAGAGGTTTACTTGTCGAGTACCGTGTGGTTTGGTACTCACCTCTTGCTTCTACAAATTTTTGTAGGTTACTAGCCCGGACCTTTGTGAGATTTTTCTCTTCTCCTTGTCCGAGTCTTCTCGTGGAGGTTTGTGAGGTATTTGTTTGTCTTCTCAGCGATCCTTCTTACTCCTGTTCATGATCTTGTTCTACTCTAGAAACAATGTCATATGAGACTTGTGTTTTCTTTTGAATCAATTGCAATACTTTAGAGGCTTGTACACGTGACAACCAGATTTTGAGGGTATTTTTGAGTTGATTATAAAATTTCTGCATTTTATTGTAATGGTTGTGTTTTAGGCTGACTTGTCTTGGTTGGATAAGGCGAGTGCCATCACGTCCATTTTTGGGTCGTGATAAAATGGTATCAGAGCCCCAGGTTCATAGGTCTCACGTGTATACAAGCCGAGTCTAAGTAGAGTCTCGAGGATCGGTACGGAGACGTCTGTATTTATGTTCAAGAGACTATAGTGACTTTTAAGAAAAAATTCACTTCTTGAATCTCTATCGTGCATCCTTTGTCCGTTTTGATTCTTATCACCTCATTCCATTCTCTCTCACTTATAGTGATGACTCGTGCGTAGTTCCTCATGTGAGCAGTTGGTGTGTCGTGTATTACTTGAATGTTAGACCTAATTTTAAGGTGAAAGTTATAGACTTATGAAAATGATGTGTTGTAGGATTTGAAATGTTTAGTAATTTGAATGGGTTGAGTTAGGTGATGACTCAATAATGCATTTTGAGGATATTTGATGATGATGTTGAATAATAGTTTGGGGGATTTATGAACATGGTTCTTTTTTTTGTTAGTTACACCAATAGAGGAAATAGTGCTTGTGTGGTATAGACAATATCTTGATAAGTTTGATTATTGAAAGTGGAATGATTAAATGGATGGATAGGTAATGAACAATGTGACTTTGAAAATTACAGTTAATAAAGTTGTATAGGTATGTGTTGTTTAGTTTATGATGAGAATGATGTTGTATAAACTGAGGTCAGAATCTCTACTACGATTTCATAGAGTGAGTGTATATTCAAGAGGATCATGATGCGACTACTACAACGTTATCAATGCTTACTTGGTTAAAGTTATAAAGAGTGCTACTTCTGTTATCGACCTGATCTAAGAAAGAATCTAAATCTCTTGGGATAGAGACGAAATGAATTTGATAATATTTTATAGTAATTCAATGGGTAGAAATGTGTGACCTATTTGGATATGATCTTCTCGGTAGGTATGATATGTTCTAGTGGTGGATCTAATAAATTTTTGTGATGTGGTACTAGTGGTACATGGAAACGAATATATTCATTGTCAAGTACAAATACTAACTACTTAAAGAGTTATCAATTGTATCACATACTCGTATAATGAGATTCGATGGTGCATTCACATTTGAGAAACCAACTAGCTTGTTACTACGGACGAATGTGTCAAACATTATTTATAAGGAAGATTTTAGTGGTGGATTTTTTTGGTACGGTATTGATGTGTTTAGGTTGTGAAGTGCATCTCAAGGATTTTAAATGAGTGTTGATTTCACCTTAAGCTCCTTGAAAGTGGATCGACATTAGGATGACAAACTTATAGGTAAAGAAAGTCACAAAGAGTATACTTGTGTGAAGGTAATTGAAGATTTTAGTAAGAAAGTGCATATAAGATTGGGTTAGTCCTTTGATTTTAGTTGGTATGACTAGATTTAAGGTGTCATATTAATGAAAAGGTTGACTTCGTGTTGATGACAAGAGCCAACCGAACATGATGGTGATAAGAGTTTGTGATGGATTGTGATTGAGATGTAACTATATAATAAGGATTGTTGGTTAAACGAATTTGTATTGTAATGACGACTTACGAGTATTTCAGGCTGTGGTTTGATACTATTTGGTGAGTGGCTTGATTGTATGGAAAGTTATAGGAGGTGCTGATACACCGCATGAATAAAATTGAAAGGAGCTAGAGTCATAAATGGAAAGAATTAGTGTAATGTAGTTTATTCTTTGGAAAGAGGAGATCGAGAACAAAGATATTTACTTTGAGTACTAGGACAAAAGATGTATCTGCAGATTGTAGAAAATTGAGTTCAGAAGCACAATTTTTTTTTCTTGTGGTTTTGAGTTTGATAATGAGTATGGTTGAATTTTTAGCGAAAGATATGATAAGGTTGATGGAGAGGCGATCAATGATAAGCTAAGATACGTGCACTCAAAAAAAAAACTTTAAAGTATGAGCTAATGTTGATAGATAAAGGAATTGGGTTACACAGTTGGATACAAAATTTAAGTTTTTCATTGTGAGTTTAGGTTTGTGGTAGTGTGTTTTGTCAAGGTATGGATTGGTAAGGTAAAAAATGATCAATCACATTGAGTATGAAGCATTTGGAAGGACTTAAAAATAATTTGAGTAGTAAATTTGGTTACTTTTGATTGTTATACCATAGGGGGGTTTCACAAAATGTTTTGGTTTAGAGGATAAGGTAGAAATATCATGGGTTGTTGATCAAAAGGATAAGATTGATAAGCAAGTTAGTGAAGGGAACAAGAATTTAGTATATTGAAGAGTTCAAGTTATTTGAGATTTACGTCATGGGAAGAATTTGAGAGAGGTGAAAGAATAAGACCTCTCATATAGACCCAAGGTTTGAAGTTGAATGTTGTATGAATATTCGCTTATGAGTTTAGATATGACTATGGATGAGAATTGGTTCGGTATAGACTTACTAGGGTTTTATCATCAACTTTTTAAGGATTGAGTTTTGGTTTGAGTTACAAACAATGATGTGTGGAAGATTCTATGTGGTTATGTCGAGTTAGATTGTTCAAAATATGATAGGTAACTTATGGATGTTAAACGATGTGGACCTACGGTTCTACATGATTAATGAGAATTTTTTTGGGGATTGAAACTACTTTGTTGATGAGACGATATAGACTGTTATGATGTATTTCATAGGCATTTAATAGTGAGTAGAGGTTATGTGCTTATAGTATATAGAATTATTAGAGTGACTAAGGATTTCTCTGAATTTTGGCATAAGGTATGTGAAGGTTTGGAACGGTAATTGAGACATTGTATGTGGAAGATTGCGTGGAGTCGACATTGTGTGTGATTAAATGGTGTTATCTCGATAAAAATGTTCTATCAATTTTAAATTAGTGCTATCAACCTTGGGTGGGATCCATATTTATCATGAAATGCTTACATGGAAAGAAAGGGGGCCATAGTTTAAAGTTTTTGGAGACGATAATGTATTTGCTAAGAAGACTTTGATACTAGTGACGGCTTGAGAGTAAAGTAAATGGCGGGTGTGGTTATGATATTTGTTAGTATTAAGAGTGTTGGCTTTAGTGGAGTACTGTGAGAAGTATGTGGGTTCAATGAATTGAGTATGTGTACGATTGTAATAGTGACCATATTGATGGATTGTAGGCAACTAAAAATCAAAGAGATGGAGTCAACTGAATATAAATGTTTTATATGAGATTTTTGGAAGAAGTATTTAGTGTTATTCAACCTTGGTTCCGTATATTCTTATGTGACCACCTTCTTCGTACTGGACACTATTTGGAGTATGATTCACTGCTTATATTATGTGTGTTTCCACATCTATGGGTGAATTTCTAGTGGTGGATCGGATGTACCGATCATCTTATGTCCTCTTGATAGGGTAGGATCTTGGGCAAACTTGGTCATTTCAGTTATGGAAGATTTAATGTTGTTTGGGACAGTTGAAGTACACCAGTAGTTCTACATGCACAACCTTGCTTATGAGAACTTATGTAAGAGCTACAATGAAGGGTTACAATTGTCTAAGAGTATTGTTAGAGGTTACGCATTTCGAAGTGTATCGCTTGTTGGTGTTTACATAATCATTTTATTCTTTGGGTTAGATAAGTTTGATTCTCCCTTGATGGGTACCCGATGTTTAAAGATCAGATTTTTATAATTTAAGCTTGTGAAATGATTGTGTTGTGAAAAGAAAATCTTGATAAGATCTGTGAAGGTGAGCATTATGAGTGTGTGGCGGTTGATTAAAGTTTACTTCTGGTTGTAGCCGGTATCGATTCAGAATGTTATCTTGGTTATGTGAGAAAAGATTCGTCATGATGGTTGTGTTATTGTCCAATGGGTTTCAGTTTAGATTGGGTTCATGAGTTAGTTTGTGACTTGATAATCACTCTTGATTTATATATCTTCCAAAGTTTGATTCGAAAGTTCAGTTCTTAGTAGTTGATCTTGATGGCATGGTCATAAGGAGGAGCTCGCTTGAAAAGATAAACATCGACTGGTAGGTTATAACTCAAGCTTTTGGTAACGTCGGTTATTCTTCCCTCTTCTTCCTTATGTTCGAGGACGAACGTGATTTTTAGTGGTGGATAATGTAATGACCCGTAAAGTCAATTTTAGAAATTTTCGTAAAATTATAATTTTATACCTCCCTATAGTTGCCTCGGGTCCATTTTGATCGGTCGATGAAGTTGGTTTGGAAACTTGAACTATTCGATAACTGCGATTATTT
>NW_026027769.1:0-377 GCF_019186545.1 Solanum stenotomum | reverse complement strand
TCAACCATAAAATTCATTTAACCAAAAACAAATAAATCATCAACTAGATACTCATAGTTATTGAATAGTTTAAAATACCCCTTTAAATTTTCTGAAAAGAGTCAAAATAGTCCTAGTTCTCAAAACGATCTAGCGGGTCGTTACATCACCTACCACTTAAACAAATGTTCGTCCTCGAACGGAAAAAGAAAAGAACTCACCTGAACGCTCAAAAAGCTGAGGATATCTACTCTTCATGTCTGACTCGGTCTCCCATGTAGCCTCCTCCACTGGACGATGCTTCCATTGAACCTTTACTGAAGCAATCTCTTTCGACCTCAACTTTCGAATTTGCCTATCCAAAATAGTAATCGGCTCCTCCTCAAAAGTCAAATTCT
>NW_026027768.1:0-941 GCF_019186545.1 Solanum stenotomum | reverse complement strand
TCTAAATTTATTAACATTTTTAAATGCTAGACCAACCTGCCAGATGACTTTCTCACAATCTGGATGATAGACCACCGTGCTACTCTTTTTCCTATCCCTCAACTGCCCTCCTCCTCCTCCATCATCACAAACCTGCTCACCTTCAAATTCACTAGCAAAACTATCTACATTTCATGAGTCATAATATGGCTCATCATCATCACTTCCCAAATTGTACCACAAATTTGTTCTTTTGTTATCAATATCTTCATAGCCTTCATCTAACCCATCTTCACTAAGAAATCCATCCGGTTTCTCCTTAGCAGGAGCCTTAACTTTTTCTGTTTTGTTATATTCCCTTAGATATTCTCTTACCACCCTAAGTTCTGCATGAACATCACTTCCATAATCATTAGAGAGTTCAGATTCATTACTTTTTTCTTCTTCAAAGTCACCACCAGTGGAGTTATTTCCCTGTAAATATACACTGGCAGCTTCTTTATGCCCTTTAAAATCATCATTGGTAAAGAATATTGCAACTGTCGATGGCTTTTCACTTTAGCATTAGTGATGCTCTGTTTTGGTGTAGCTACTGGAAATAAAAACGATACATCTAAAGACATGTAAAACTGATGAATAGACATACTTGAATTAAGAAATGAAAATAATATGATCTGTTTGTCTATGCCAAGGATAACCCAAAAAAATTCAACAAACTTCTAAATGTACTCAGATTTGGTCCACACAAACATCCAATCTTGCATTTCTTCAGGTCAACCCAACAATGCTAATTCTTCTGTAACATAATCATAAGTAGCTCGGACTCTCTAGAAATGTTGTTGCACCCGTGCTTTCAGAAATGCACTACTTTTAAAGGATGCGACACAATGGCATTTTTGAAAAGTCCGAGCAACATAGATTACACAACCTCATCATCAACAATTGATACCAACAACAACCCA
>NW_026027767.1:0-332 GCF_019186545.1 Solanum stenotomum | reverse complement strand
AATACGAGGTTTCAAAAAAAAGATTTCGTTAAACGGACGTTTGAGCCGAAAGTTACGGCCATTTGAAATTCAGCATCTTAAAGGTGGAAGGTGGCTTTGAATTTATGAAACTTCAAACGGCCATAACTCGGGCCTCGGGTGTCCGTTTCAGGCGATTTTTTTTTTGTATCCGCGTATTTTTTCTAGACCTACGCAACCAAAACGCCTAAAGGCAGTTTGCGCGTGCCGATTTTCCTAGAAACGCCTTTTACTGATTCTTATACGCGCCGAAATATGATGAAAAAAATAAAAGGAAATTCAGACGAAGGCGATGGGTTCTCCATATAGATCTC
>NW_026027766.1:0-689 GCF_019186545.1 Solanum stenotomum | reverse complement strand
AAGTGTGACCTTGATAGTGTTCAAGCCCTTATCCTGATGATCATTCCTCTCCCTAAACCTATTTCCTCTATTTACCATCCTATCGCCTCTATATCTCATCCTATCTCCTCTATATCCCATCCTATCTCCTCTATTTACATATTTTTGATCTCTACCCCAAGTCCCGAGGTCGTACTCCTCCCCTTTGTACTCCATTTCCATCCTGATAACAACATGGATAGCATGGATCGCGTAAAAGCATTAGAGGAGCTTGATGGACACAAAATCAAGAAGTACAATGTGTGGAAGGTCCATCTAAGTGAAGAGAAACAAGAAAGAGGCCATTTGTGCAAATGGTCATCTCGCAATTAATTTCAAGAATTCACAAAAGAAGACAACCAAACAAGGCCCTTACCTTATTAAGGGTAAAATTGTCAAAGAAGTGTCATCTTTACTTTATTTTCAAGAATTCACAAAAGAAGACAACCAAACAAGGCCCTTACCTCATTAAGGGTAAAATTGTCAAATAAGTGTCTTCTTTATTTTATTAGTATAAATAGTAGTCTCTTTTATTTTGGAAGATTTAGACTATATGGATTTTGGATGTGAATTGAACAAACTCTTTCAAGAGTGTAGTTTAAGGGTGGAAACCATTTAGGATAGCCTAGCTTAGTGTAGCTTAATCCTAAAGGGTTTCCACCCTTAAACTA
>NW_026027765.1:0-321 GCF_019186545.1 Solanum stenotomum | reverse complement strand
CGTAACTTTCGGCTCGAACGTCCGTTTTAAGATGCTGAATTTCAAACGGCCGTAACTTTCGGCTCGAACGTCCGTTTGACGCAATCTTTTTTTTGAAACCTCGTATTTTTTCGAGATCTATGTGAGGAACCCATCGCCCTTGTCTGAATTTCCTTTTATTTTTTTCATCATATTTCCGCTCTGGCGTAGGACTCAGTAAAACGCGTTTTTGGGAAAATCAGCATGCGCAAACCGCCTTTAGTCAGTTTGGCTGCGTAGATCTCGAAAAAATACGCGGATTCAAAAAAAAAATCCCCTGAAACGAACACCCGAGGCCCGAGT
>NW_026027764.1:0-422 GCF_019186545.1 Solanum stenotomum | reverse complement strand
ATATGGTTGGGTTAAGTGGCGTATGAAAATTTTTTAGAAAACGTTGTCGATATTTATAGAAGGAAAAATAATTTTTTTAATTATCATACATATAAGAAGGTTATATCCTTGACTTATTTGTTTAGACTAGCTTTTAAGGTAGAAAAGGTCTTGAGTTCAATTCTACTACAAAATCAACCAAAGAATCAACACGTCAGGGGCGGAGCTACACCTAATTAGCGAGAGTGGTTAGATCATGAAAAACCTTCGTCAGAAAATTTTTGTGAGTATATATGTTAAATATCAAGATTTTTGGATATATACTAATTGTTGAACACCATTGAGATAGCAAAGAAAGCTAGCCCAGTAGTTAATGCGGTTCAAATTTGCCTTGGTGGCTTGGGTTTAAGCCCTGACTTAGTCATTTTATTTAAAAAAAATTA
>NW_026027763.1:0-542 GCF_019186545.1 Solanum stenotomum | reverse complement strand
TCGTGCTTGCGCGTGTTTTAGATAGTCATTCCTCCACGAAGATTTGGTAGAGGGCGTCTTCCTAGACGCTATGTTGATGAGCAAGAGTTACCTGATGCACCGGGAGTGCAAGATCAAGGGGAAGTTTCTAATGCCGAGTTCAGAGAGGCAATTAGAATTCTGAGTCAAGCTGTAACTAATCAGATTAGTCAGCAGAGAGGAGCCCGACATGAAGGAGCTAACACTTCAAGGATTCGTGAGTTTTTGGGGATGAATCCTTTGAGTTTCACGGGTTCGAGCACTACTGAGGATCCAGAAAACTTCATTGAAGAGTCGAAGAAGATTTTTGATGTGATGCATGTGTCAGATACTGAGCGGGTTGAACTAGCTGCGTATCAATTGAAGGATGTTGCTAGAACTTGGTTCGACCAGTGGAAAGGGGGCAGAGTTGAGAATGCACCACCTGCGAGTTGGGCCTGTTTTGAAGAAGCTTTCTTGGGGCATTTCTTTCCTCGAGAATTGAAAGAGGCTAAGATACGTGAGTTCCTCACACTTAAGCAGGA
>NW_026027762.1:0-785 GCF_019186545.1 Solanum stenotomum | reverse complement strand
GCCCGAGTTATGGCCGTTTGAAGTTTCCAAAATTCAAAGCCACCCTCCACCTTTAAGATGCTGAATTTCAAAAGGCCGTAACTTTCGTCTCGAACGTCCGTTTGACGCAATCCTTTTTTTGAAACCTCGTATTATCTCGAGATCTATATGAGGAATCCACCGCCTTTGTCTGAATTTCCTTTTATTTTTTTCATCATATTTCCGCTCGCGCNCATATTTCCGCTCGCGCGCAAGAATCAGTAAAACGCGTTTCTGGGAAAATCGGCACGCGCAAACCGCCTTTATGCAGTTTGGTTCCGTAGATCTCGAAAAAATACGCGGATTCAAAAAAAAAATCGCCTGAAACGGACACCCGAGGCCCGAGTTATGGCCGTTTGAAGTTTCCTAAATTCAAAGCCACCCTCCACCTTTAAGATGCTGAATTTTAAACGGCCGTAACTTTCGGCTCGAACGTCCGTTTGACGCAATCCTTTTTTTGTAGCCTCGTATTTTATCGAGATCTATATGTGGAACCCATCGCCTTTGTCTGAATTTCCTTTTATTTTTTTCATCATATTTCCGCTCGCGCGCAAGAATCAGTAAAACGCGTTTCTGGGAAAATCGGCACGCGCAAACCGCCTTTATGCAGTTTGGTTCCGTAGATCTCGAAAAAATACGCGGATTCAAAAAAAAAAATCGCCTGAAACGGACACCCGAGGCCCGAGTTATGGCCGTTTGAAGTTTCCTAAATTCATAGCCACCCTCCACTTTTAAGATACTGAATTTCAAACGGCCGTAACTTTCGG
>NW_026027761.1:0-654 GCF_019186545.1 Solanum stenotomum | reverse complement strand
TTGCGGTGCTCTTGACCATTGGTCCAGAAAGTGCCCCCGGCGAGGGCGAGGAGCGATTGTACCAGCTCCCCTTGCACCTAGACCAGTTTCAGCAGTGCCTCCTCTAGCTAGAGGTGGTGGTCAGGACCAGGGTCGTCGGGACAGCCGACAGGGTACTAGAGGCGGAGCTCGAGGAGGCAGGCTAGGTGGTAGATCAGATGCATCGGGCAGAGGTGCTCAGGGCCATTTCTACGCAGCCCCGGCGAGGGCGACGGCTGAGGCATCTGACGATGTTATCACAGGTATGCTTTTACTATGCCATCAGCCTGCTACAGTATTATTTGATCCCGGGTCCACATTCTCGTATGTATCTGTTTATTTTCCTCCCCGATTGGGTATGAGGTCTGAGTCTTTGGTAGAGCCAGTTCATGTTTCGACCCCGGTGGGTGAGTCCTTAGTAGTGGATCAGATATTGCGATCTTGCTTAGTGACTATCCAGGGTTGTGATAATAGAGTTGATCTTATTTTGCTAGATATGGTTGATTTTGATGTGATTCTGGGCATGGACTGGTTATCCCCCTACCATGCGTCTTGGATTGCTACGCTAAGACCGTTACTTTAGCCATGCCTGGCATTTCCCCAGTTTTGTGGCAGGGTGCTTATAGTCACACACCG
>NW_026027760.1:0-728 GCF_019186545.1 Solanum stenotomum | reverse complement strand
TTTTCAAACCCTACCTTGATTCTTTTGAAGTGGTGTTTATAGATTACATCTTGATCTATTCTCGGGGTGAGGAAGAGCACAAGGGTCACTTGAGGGTTGTACTCCAAAGATTGAGGGAAGAGAAGTTGTACGCTAAATATGAAAAGTGTGAGTTTTGGTTGAAGGAAGTTGCTTTCCTAGTCCATGTGGTGTCGGGGGATGGTATTAAGGTGGATCCTAAGAAGACCGATGTTATTAGGAATTGGCCTAGACCTTTACCCCGTCGGATATAAGGAGTTTCTTGGGTTTAGCGGGTTATTATAGGAGATTTGTGGAAGGGTTTTCTTCTCTTGCTTCTCCTATGACTAAGTTGACTCAAAAGAAGGCTAAATTTGTGTGGTTGGATGAGTGTGAGGAAAGCTTCCAAACTTTGAAAGAAAGGCTTGTGTCCGCTCCTATTTTGTCACTTCCGGATGGTTTAGAAGGTTTTGTTGTTTATTGTGATGCTTCCCGTATTGGGTTGGGTTGTGTGTTGATGCAAAGTGGTAAGGTTATAGCCTATGCTTCTAGGCAACTTAAGGTTCATGAAAAAAATTACCCAACTCGTGATCTTGAATTGGCCGCCGTGGTTTTTGCTTTAAAGATTTGGCGTCATTATTTGTATGTGGTGCATATTGATATCTTCACCGACCATAAGAATCTCCAATATGTTTTCACGCATAAAGATCTTAACTTGAGACAAAGGAGGT
>NW_026027759.1:0-975 GCF_019186545.1 Solanum stenotomum | reverse complement strand
TCCATTTAAAACACACATCATACAACATAAGAGAATAGGACTACTTCTACGAACTCAATATGCATGCAACTTAGACATATTCCGTTTCATTGGAGGAATTTCCTCCTCCAACTCAAATCATGCTTATCATATGATCTTCGGCCAATTATGCAATTACTTCTTAAAAGCACATTTAAACATTCACCTCATGAATCACATAGGTTACTTACTCTAATTGCCTATCAACATGAGGGGCATGAAACATGAAAACTCATTTTTATCTCAAAACATGAATTCTCAAAAACATACCTTTCATAAGGAAATCATCAGAATATAAAAAAATCACACATGACTTCTAAAACATAACATAGGCCCATCTAGGAACTCTTGGTCTCAAGCTAGAATAGGAATGGAAGAAAGAGATGAGGATGTCGGGATTTCAACAAATCATGCTTTTTAAGCACACCATCCCCTCCTTAGGAGGAAGCCCTCACTACAACCCTCAAGAAAACTTTTTTTTCCAAGCACTCCTAAAGACATAACCAAACTCACATTTTGCCATTTTTGCAAAAGTCTATGGTCCTCAACATCTAGCCATACCACCCTTATATGACACAATCAAACACCAAATCCATAATAGGAAGAAATTGTACCCAAATGTCATCCTACTCAACAAGGTGATAACTAGTACACACTCAAGGGCCCCATATTCTTCTAACCATCCGAGCCCTATCATCAATAAAAACACACCAAGTATGGAACCCATCCATACTAAGAGTCACATCAATGCTTAACATGCCAAGTTTCACTAAGTCAACAAGAGTATTCCTAGGGGAACAAGGTAAGAGATATTCTTCACAAACCCTTTTTTTTTTAACTTTAAACCATTAACCGGGGTAAAATCCGAAAAAGGTTCTATTAACTCATCCGGAGAACTCTAAGCCTCATAAGGCATCATACAAGATAAAGTAGTACCGAAAATCAACATAACACTTA
>NW_026027758.1:0-767 GCF_019186545.1 Solanum stenotomum | reverse complement strand
AAAGGTTCAATTAAATGATCATTATTGAGATTGGAGGGGCCAATACCAATGTTATCATCAAGGTCTTCGTGAGAAGAACTCTGGTTAGACTCTAGGTCATGGAAGGCTGCTCCTTTAGGAACTTGATTTGTGAGAATGTCAGTTTCGACAATACAAAGTCTAGATTTAATACTTCTAATCTCTTCTTTGAGACTAGATACTTCGTGACGAAGATCTGAAATAGATGGTTCTGAAAGAGTATCTGAACGATTCATGATCTGTTTCATACTGAAAGGTTCAATTATCGGACGGGTTTTAGGTTTGTCCTTATTGAGAAGAAGATTTTTGAGTTCTAGGAGAAAACGATTCCTAGCCTCATCATCATTAATGTGTTGGATGACATCAAAGAGAGCTTCTTTCGAATGGTCAGAAAGTACTCGAATTTGAGGTGTAGTATCACAAGTACAGAAAGCTTCGGTACAAGTGCAATCTTTTCCTGACTGACTAGCGTCTGAATCATAGTCAAGATCGATGTCTTCGTCATCACTGTATTCATCAGATGCACCTGAAGATTCAGAAAAAGGTTCATCAAGAATAGCAAGAAGCTTACCTTTGGTTTCTTCATCGATATTAAGAAGATTAATCTTCTTTTTCTTGGTCTTGGAGCGACATTCATTGGCTTTATGACCAGTTTTGCCACAAGTCCAACATACATCTACCTTGGCATCATTAGGTCTTTTGGACCTAGATTTCTTCTTCCTAGGCCTGGTAGAATCATCTCTTCTTCG
>NW_026027757.1:0-220 GCF_019186545.1 Solanum stenotomum | reverse complement strand
TTAAGAATTTCATGTTAAGTTAAGAGTTCCACATCAAGCCAAGAGTTCAAGTAAAGTAAAGAGTTTCAAGTCAAGTAAAGAGTAAAGAGTCAAGAGTTTAAAGTTGAGTTCATTTCTCAAAGTTATTAGGGAACTATGTATTCCCAAAGAAGTTTTAAAGAAATGTCTTTACATCTAAACAAGGTTGGAAATTGAGATTTCCAAAGAGTCTTCGGGCTAG
>NW_026027756.1:0-647 GCF_019186545.1 Solanum stenotomum | reverse complement strand
CAAATCTGACAATAATATTTCTCAAGGAGTAATGGACTCTATGATAGAACTTATGAAGGAATTAGTTGATCCCAATGTAGAGATTCATGATTCTTATTATAAAGCAAATGCATTGGTGTCTAAGTTAGGACTCTCCTCGATAAGAATTGATTGTTGTGAAAAAGGTTGCATGTTATACTATAAGGAGGATGTCAATCTAGAGTCTTGTAAGTTTTGTAGTCACCCTCGCTATAAGATTGGTTCTACCGGAAAGAAACTTGCTATTAAGGCGATGCATTATTTATCTCTTATACCAAGATTGAAAAGGTTGTATGCATCAAATAGCTCTGCTCCTCATATGAGATGGCACCGTGAAAATAGAAGGCCACCTGGTGTCATGTGTCATCCATCTGACGGAGAGGCTTGGAAACATTTTGATAGAACTTATCTAGATTTTGCTGCTGAACCAAGGAATGTTAGGCTGGGTTTGTGTGCGGATGGTTTCACCCCTTTTTCAGTTGGGGCTACACCATATTCTTGTTGGCCTGTGTTTATTACACTGTATAATCTTCCACCTGAGATGTGTATGACAAGCCCGTATATATTTTTGAATTGTGTCATTCCTGGTCCGAGTAATCCGAAAAGCAAGATTGATGTGTACTTACAAC
>NW_026027754.1:0-1682 GCF_019186545.1 Solanum stenotomum | reverse complement strand
CCTAAGCTGTCTTTGTAGGTATTTATTTATGGTGGTACAAATAAGGGGTTTTGATTTCTGGGTATAAATGGTTTATCAAATATCTTGTTCATATTTGTGTTAACATATCTTTTTTCCTCTTTTGTAGATGGCTCTTTTGTAGATGATGTGCTACCTGTAGCTGAATTTAACAAGTTGTTAGCTTGGGTTTTTCGGTGTTTTCCATCACCTTCTATCTCTGGAATTTTTAAGTCTTCCGATTGACTTAGCTCCGCATATTTACCGTCATGCTGCTGACTTTTCATTTTTTTTATTTCTTTGTCTAGACTATCTACTTTTGTACAAAGTAGTGTCATAGCATTGAATATCTTTTCAAGGGTATCTTGGTCTAGATCCGTCTGTGTAGCTTTGTCTTGAGATGTAGTCTGCAATAACATTTTTGTCAGTACTTATCACCTCTATTGTAAATGTGAAATTCTGTATATTTAATACTAGTCTTCGTATTTCCTTTGTTGTAACTGAATCTTGTATCTTTCTTGTAATCCACCATTTTACCTGCATATTATCTATTCTTACGATAAACTTATTATATACTATATATGGTTCAAAAGCTAATAAACATTTATATAGCGCATATAATTCTTTTCTATTTATTTCCCATTTTATTTCAGGATTTGTAAACGTTCCTGAGTAATATCTACAGTGGTGTTCTATTTTTTCTTTATCGTATTTATATTTTAGTATTCCTCCGTAACTGATTTCACTTGCATCGGATTCCACTATGTATATAAATTTTTTGTTTTCATCTGGGAAATATAATTTTGGTAAGTTTTTACATAACGATTTTATTTTTTGAATTTGTTCCTGGTCTTTTTTGTCAAAATAATATTCTACATCTTTTTTTAGATTTTTATGCAAAGGCTTAAGATTTTCTGCTAGATTGGGTATATATTCTTTTACTTGATTCACCAATCCTAAAAATGATTGTAATTTCTTTTTAGTATCTATTAGTTCTTCAGAATTTATTATCTTTTGTACTATATGATTTTGCATTTTTATACCATTTTTATCTATTTGTATTCCTAAAAATTCTATTTGGGTTTTCATTATTTCTGCTTTTTTCTTACTTAGGCTTATTACTGAGTGTGTTGTAATATGTACAAATTTTTCTAATAATCTAATATGGTCTTCTTCTGTCCTTGAATATAATAGTATATCATCTATATATACTATGCAATTTTCTAATTGATTGAAATAATTATCCATAAAATGTTGGTATCTTCCTGGTGCATTTTTATATCCAAAAAGTAGTACGTTCCATTCATAGAATCTTTGTGGTACTGTGAAAGTTGTTAGTTTTTTAGATTCTTCTTCTAGTTTTAGATGATAAAATCCTGATTTACAATCAAATTTACTAAAACAGTTATATCCTTGTATCTGTCTTACTTTTAATACTTTATTTGGTATGGGGTAATTATATGTTTTTGTTTTTGCATTTAAATTTCTATAATCAATAACCATACGGCTTTTACCTCTTTTTTGTTCATTATGTTTATTTACTATAAATGTTGGGCTTGTATGTTTACTATTGCTTTCTTGTATATACTTATTTTCTAATAACTCTTTTATATGCATCTTAAATTCTGCTAAATCTGCGAAATTGTATTTTAATGGGTTTTGGGTAATTATGCTATTTTCATTAA
>NW_026027753.1:0-257 GCF_019186545.1 Solanum stenotomum | reverse complement strand
TTCTACTTCGCGATTTGAATTTGATTTTTGATTTGGTTCAAAGGACTTACATTGATTGGCTAAGTATGGACGGCGTTCCACGGACATTTATGAGTGTGGATCGATTAGGACTCTTTCAGCAGCTACATTGGCACCTTTATAGAGCATCCGGTTTAAGGTCCGGCCTCTATTGCCCAGATACTTATATAGAGCATCCGGTTTAAGGTCCGGCCTCTATTTCTCATATACCTATATAGAGCATACGGTTAGAGTTCCGG
>NW_026027752.1:0-201 GCF_019186545.1 Solanum stenotomum | reverse complement strand
ATGAAGGGGCTGAAGTCGAAGACTTCTGTTGAAAATGCGAGCGATTTCCACCACCCGAGTTCTGGTGGGAATACTCGTAGTTACCTGTTCTTGCTTTCTTAGTCTCCTTAGCCTGTTCCCTAAGCTTATCACCCTCAACCTGTTGAGCATGAGTCATAAGCCTAGAGATGTTCTGTCTCCCAACAACATAGCATTTCGGCA
>NW_026027751.1:0-247 GCF_019186545.1 Solanum stenotomum | reverse complement strand
GGGGGGGGGGGGGGGGGGGGGGGGGGTGATTATTTCTCAAAGTTGAGGTGGTGTTTGATTTTTTATGAACAAATTTTTATGCAAAAAAATGCAACACACTAATTTAAAAAAAAAGTAAGGTATAATGCATATTTTATATATGCAGTAATATCATTAGCTTATGCATTATTCATTAAGTTTGTGTTGTTTAGTACATTGGGTTCGCTAATAATATAAGTAATAAATTAAACATAATTGAAGTGCTTGT
>NW_026027750.1:0-290 GCF_019186545.1 Solanum stenotomum | reverse complement strand
AAAATCTCATAACCAAATATATATATATATATATATTGGATATACTCATTGCTTATTCTATGAAAACATGAGAAGCTATTGAATTTTCAAGGTAACTTTATACAACAGAATTTGATAACCATGAAGAGTGATGCATATAGTCATTTTGCCTATTAAGAAAACAAAGAAGAGTACTGTAATAGCTTTTAAGAATACAGTCTCCCTATTTTGTACCTGCAGAACCGTGATTTGCGCAGTCAGAGTAGTAGCTTCACTCTGCAGTGTCTGCACCTTTCTCTCCAGTTCACTAG
>NW_026027749.1:0-291 GCF_019186545.1 Solanum stenotomum | reverse complement strand
ATTATAGTAAATAGTGTGCAAAGGGTTTCATTTCTTTTTTGGGGGGCTAAATCAAAAGGCAACCTTATTTTTGAAAAACGAAAAATTAATAGTATTGTTTTTAGAAAATAAAAATTGGTATTATTTTTGTCAAATTAAACACGGTCATAAAGTCCCAAACTATAAAAAAAAAGATTAAAAAAAAATTACTGCCTTATAATGTTATTCTAGCTTTTTTGGTTATCGTTACTTTGGGTAAAACAAAACTTCAGCTCCATAAGACATTTATTTTGGTTATAGAGTCCAACACAA
>NW_026027748.1:0-466 GCF_019186545.1 Solanum stenotomum | reverse complement strand
GAACATGATCCTAAATAGGAAAATATGGGGCCGAGGATTACAGTAGAAGGTTAGAAGGTAGTTGAGCATTGTCTAGTTTCCCTCATCACTATTATTAATATTACGCTCCTATCTTGTTCTTCGATTTTATTGTTGCATGTTTGCTTTGCTTCGGTTATCGTACTATATGTTGTTACTATTGTTCTTTTCTCCATTATTTTCGATCTCACTGTTTTACTATTGTATTTCTTTTTCATACTAACTTTTATATAAAGTCATATTCTTTAATTGAGCTGAAGATCCATCGGAAACCTCTCTAGCTTCAAAAGGTAGGGGTAAGGTGCGCCTACACACTACCCTCCTCAGACACCACTTGTGGGATTACACTAGGTATGTTGTTGTTGTTTAATGGGTCTGAACGGACCTGAATAAATCACATTTCAGACATATTTAGAAACGCTACTTTTATTTCCTGAAAAGTTCACGC
>NW_026027747.1:0-717 GCF_019186545.1 Solanum stenotomum | reverse complement strand
TTAATTAATTTTCAGTTAGTTAGTTAGAGAGTTAATATCTTAAAAGGTCACTGAACTATAGGAAATTATCTAACAAAGTCATTGAACTTTTTTTTATATCAATAAAATCACTAAACTTAAGACTTTTATCTTTAAAAATCACCAATGTACATTTTTCATTAAAACAAATTTTAGATGAAAAATTAAATTATTTTTTATGTCATATAATTCTAATTATGAACTCCACAAATAAACAAAATCATAAAATCTATTAATTTCGAAAGGATAAGTCTCTAACTCTATGAGACCAGAAAGGAACGGTAAATCTGATCCCATAATACACAGGATGCTTGGCATCAATTAGCTGCCTGAGTAATTAGGATCAGCCACTGCATATATAATAATTAATAATAAACAACAAAGTTGAAAATTCGGCCGATGCGTTCAAACTGATGGCATAGAGCGAGAGAGGAAAAAAACTCGGTATAAAAATAAATAGATTTTATAATTTTTGTATGGGTAGAGTCCATGATTACATGACATAAAAATAATTTGATTTGCCATTTAAAATTGATTTTATTGATAAATGTAATTGAGTGATTTTCTAAAATAAAAGCCTTAAGTTGAGTGATTTTATTGAAACAAAACAAAGTTCAATAATTTTGCTAGATAATTTCTCATAGTTCAGTGACCTTTTAAGATATTAACTCTTAGTTAGACCAGTTGGTTATTTTGTTA
>NW_026027746.1:0-1286 GCF_019186545.1 Solanum stenotomum | reverse complement strand
ACTAATCAAGACTTGGAAGACTTTAGTGCACAAATAAAAGAATTACTAAATTAGGAGTAATAAGAAGATCTACATCAAAACATAGATCAGCAGCATTTATGGTTAGAAATCATAGTGAAATAGTGCGAGGTAAAGCAAGAATGGTAATTAATTACAAAAGACTTAATGATAATACAAGAACTGATGCATATAAATTACCTGATAAAAATGAATTAATCAATCGAATCCAAGGAAAAAGAATATTTAGTAAATTCGATTGTAAGTCAGGATATTGGCAGGTAAAAATGCATGAAGAAAGTATAGAATAGACAGCATTCACATGCCCGGAAGGACATTTTGAATGGTTAGCCATGCCGTTTGGACTAAAAACTGCCCCTCCAATATTTCAAAGAAAAATGGACACTATATTTGGTGAATATAAAAGGTTTGTCTTAGTATATGTAGATGATATCTTAATATTCAGTAAAGATATTAAAGAACACTTAGGACATCTACAGACAGTGTTTAGATTATTTGTGAAAAATGGAATAATAGTAACTAAAAAGAAAATGGAATTATGTAAAAACCATATAAATTTTCTAGGAGTAACATTAGGAGAAGGTAAAATTTAATTACAACCACATATAGCAACAAAAGTATTAGATATGCCGGATAAATTAGACAATACAAAAGATTTACAAAAATTTTTAGGACTAGTAAATTATGCTAGGAATTTTATTAAAGATTTAGGAAAAATAGCAGGACCACTATACTCTAAAACTGGTAGCAAAGGGCAAAAACATTTCAATATAGAAGACATTAAATTAGTCCAACAAATTAAAGAGAAAGTTAAAAATATTCCAGAATTAAGTATACCACTAGAAACTGATTATTTAATAATTGAAACCGACGGTAGTTTTCAAGGATGGGGAGCGGTGTTAAAAGCTAGACCCAATAAATACAGCAACAAGATTGAAGAAAAAATTTGTGCGTATCAAAGTGGAAAATATAAAGAGAAAGGAAATATGAGCAGTATAGATGCCGAAGTTTTAGCAATAATATATGGTCTTAATAGTTTTAAGTTGTATATTTTAAATAAAAATGAGATATTAGTACGAACTGATTGTGAAGCCATAGTTAAATTTCATCAAAAAATAAATCAAAAAGCTAGTAGCAAGAGAAGATGGCTAAATTTTATGGATACTATATCCATTTATCCAAATGTTATTTTTGAATATATAAAAGGAAAGGATAACAGTTTAGCAGATCAATTAAGTAAACTAAATATTAAAATAACTTAACCGTAT
>NW_026027745.1:0-278 GCF_019186545.1 Solanum stenotomum | reverse complement strand
ACAAACCTAAACCCTAAACCATAGAAAACCCCTAAACCTAAACACTAAACCCTACACCCTAAATGATCCAAAAAAAAAAACCTAGGTGACCTTAAATGTTAAACTCAAACCCTAAGAAATCCTAACCCTAAACCTTAGGGATAAACACCCAACCCTAAGCCTTATGAAACTCCAAGAATCCCTAAGAAGCCCTAAATCCTAAGATAAGCTAAACACTAAAAACCTTTAAAACCTAAACACTAAACCCTACAACAAAAGAGATCTTTTGAAAAGAACTT
>NW_026027744.1:0-504 GCF_019186545.1 Solanum stenotomum | reverse complement strand
TTAAGTAATTGAGTAGCCAAGTTGGAAACATTATTTATTTTAAAGCTCTTATTATAATTGTATTAGAGTGAAAAAGATTTAGGGAAGAGTAATTTCTTTAGATCCATTTAGATAAATCCATGACTAAAAATAAGTACTTAAAAATAGACGCTTGTTCATTGATTGACAAGGTACTCTCGTTAGAAAAAGTTTAAGAAAGAAAAAAAAAGGTTTAGAACAAAATATTTTCTTTATAAGACATTGCCAAGTTTAAACAAAACTTAAAAAATTAGTGAGTTTAAAGTGATACAAAATGAAGTGTTTAAGAACATTTTTTCAAGTGAAGTTAATAAAAGCTAAAGTAATTAATAGGTTTATTGCTAGCTAAAGGTACCCAAACCCAAACATCTATATTAAGCTACCTATTTGAGAATTCAAAGATAAGAATATCTTCAAGTCACGTAAACTAGTGTAACATGTAAAGAAAAACATATGAAAAAAATGTAAGTAGCCATAAGTGACTCC
>NW_026027743.1:0-603 GCF_019186545.1 Solanum stenotomum | reverse complement strand
TGTTAACTGTTTGTCTTCTAGATTATACGGTTTTACTTGTTGTAACCATTTTATTCCTAAAATGATATTTTCATTTCCTTGATATATTTTGAATTTTATCACTATTGGTACTCCTCCGATGATTATTTCCTTTTCTGTAGTTTCTTCGGTATACATTAATGCTTTTGGTAGTTCGGAGCATGACTGTTCAATAGTTATTATTTCATCTTCCGTCACTAATTCTCTTGTGATATAGTTTTCTTCTCGTCCTGTATCTATTAATATTAAATATTTTCGTTGTTCTATTATTCTGGTTATGTAGTAATGATATGGTTTTATATCTTCTTCCATTGATTTTTGTGGAGTTTTATCTATTCTCCTTGAGGTACTCATTTTTGATGATGTGGGGTATCTCATTGTTTATTCTTTTCGATGTGCTTAGTCTTTCTTTTACTATTTCTAAATCTTCTTCTATATCAATTTCATTATAACTATAATTATTTTTATCTATGACTGTAACTATTCTTTCAAAGGGATCTTCTACTTTTATTTTGTCTATTTTATTTTTTGCTGTTATTTTATATTTTGTTGTTAGGACATATAAGTTTTTACATCTAGCTGTAA
>NW_026027742.1:0-4420 GCF_019186545.1 Solanum stenotomum | reverse complement strand
ATATCTGGTATACTCAGTGGAAGGAAAACAGGGGTACAGATGCCGCTCCTATTACTTGGGACTGTTTCAGTGAAACCTTTCTGGACAGGTTTTTCCCCATAGAGTTGAGAGAAGCAAGGGCCCAGGAATTTATGAACTTAAGGCAGGGTAACATGACTGTCCAAGAGTATGGGCTCAAGTTTAACCAACTCTCCAGGTATGCTCCTCACATGGTTGCTGATTCCAGGGTACAGATGAATAAGTTCCTATATGGAGTGTCAGACTTAGTGAAAACAGAGTGTAGGAATGCTATGTTGTTGGGAGACATGAACATCTCTAGGCTCATGACTCATGCTCAGCAGGTTGAGGGTGATAAGCTTAGGGAACGAGCTAAGGAAACTAAGAAAGCCAGAACAGGTAACTACGAGTATTCCCAACAGAAATCGGATGGTGGAAATCGCTCGCAATTTCAACAGAAGTCTTCTACTCCAGCCCCTTCATCAGCTAGTGTTCCATCCCCCAAGTTCCGTAATGATCAGAAAGGTAGGGCGTCAGGCTCTAAGTCTCAAGGTAGTGTTTCAGGCACCAAAACCTACCCAACTTGCCCGAAATGTAGTAAGAACCATCCGGGCGAGTGCATTGCAGGTAAGGAAGGATGTTTTGGGTGTGGTCAGTCTGGTCATAGATTGAAGGATTATCCTTCTAGACAAGGTCAAGGAGGAAATAATGGAAGAGCTCAGTCTATAACTTTAGCAGCACCAGCAGGTCGCTCGACTCAGCAGGGTAACTCTTCTGGTACTAGTGGCGGACAGCGCCAAAATAGGCTCTGTGCTCTTCAGGCTCGTCAAGATCATGAAGATTCTCCTGATGTAGTCACTGGTACGTTACGAGTCTTTGATCTTGATGTTTATGCATTGTTAGATCCAGGGGCTACTTTGTCTTTTGTAACCCCATATATAGCAGTCCAATTCAGTGTTAGCCCAGAAACTCTTTCAGAACCTTTCCCAGTCTCTACTCCAGTCGGTGACCCAGTTATAGCTAGACGGGTATACAGAAATTGCCCTGTCACAGTCTCTCAGAAAGTCACCTCAACAGATCTTGTAGAGTTAGAAATGGTAGACTTCAATGTCATTCTAGGCATGGATTGGTTACATTCCTGTTATGCCTCAGTCGATTGTAGAACTAGGATTGTTCGTTTTCAGTTTCCAGACGAACCAATCTTAGAATGGAAGGGTAGTAGCTTAGCGCCTATGGGTCGATTCATTTCTTACATTAAGGCTAGAAAGATGATCTCTAAGGGTTATCTCTATCATCTAGTTGGGGTTAAGGATTTTAGTTCTGAATCCCCAACTCTTGAGTCAGTTCCTGTAGTCAGTGAGCTTCCAGAAGATCTTCCTGGAGTTTCTCCCGAAAGGGAAATAAACTTTGGAATTGATCTCCTTCCAGATACCCAGCCTATCTCTATCCCTTCTTACAGAATGGCTCCAGCTGAGCTTAAGGAATTGAAAGAGGGCTCCAGCTGAGCTTAAGGAATTGAAAGAGCAGTTGAAAGACCTTCTAGATAAGGGCTTCATCAGACCTAGTATTTCGCCATGGGGTGCACCAGTGTTGTTCGTAAAGAAGAAAGATGGTTATCTCAGAATGTGCATTAACTATAGGCAGTTGAACAAGGTCACAATCAAGAATAAGTATCCTATCCCCAGGATTGATGACTTGTTTGACCAACTTCAGGATGCTAGTCATTTCTCAAAGATAGACCTCAGATCAGGATATCATCATCTTAGAGTCAGAGATAGTGACATTCCGAAGACAGCCTTCAAAACTCGATATGGTCATTATGAATTTGTAGTCATGTCATTTGGACTAACTAATGCTCCTGCAGCTTTCATGGATTTGATGAACAGAGTGTTCAAGCAGTACTTGGACTTGTTCGTTATCGTCTTTATTGATGATATCCTCATTTATTCTAGGAATGAGAAAGAACATGCTAGTCATTTGAGAGTTGTTCTACAAACTCTCAAAGATCGCCAGTTATTTGCAAAATTTAACAAGTGTGAGTTTTGGTTACAATCAGTTGCCTTCCTTGGGCATATTGTGTCTAGTAAAGGAATTCGAGTAGATTCCCAGAAGATAAAAGCAGTGAAACAATGGCCCAGACCTACCTCTGCTACATATATAAGAAGTTTCTTGGGTCTAGCAGGCTATTACAGGCAGTTTGTGGAAGGATTTTCATCCATAGCCTCTCCATTGACTAAGTTAACTCAGAAAAAGGTTAAGTTCCAATGGTCAGATGATTGTGAGAAAAGCTTTGCAGAACTGAAAACTAGGTTGACTACATTTCCTGTCTTGACTCTACCAGAGGGTTCAGATGGTTATATGATCTATTGTGATGCATCCAGGGTCGGCCTAGGTTGTGTGTTGATGCAGCGAAGTAAGGTTATAACTTATGCTTCCAGACAACTTAAGGTACATGATAAGAATTATCCAACTCATGACCTCGATCTTGCAGTAGTGGTGTTTTCACTCAAGATTTGGAGACACTACTTGTATGGTGTTCATGTAGATATGTTCATAGTCCATAAGAGCCTTCAGTATGTATTCACCCAGAAAGATTTGAATCTTCGCCAGAGAAAGTGGCTAGAGTTCCTCAAAGATTATGATATGAGTGTGCATTACCATCCTGGTAAGGCAAATGTAGTAGCAGATGCCCTTAGCAGACTATCCATGGGTAGTGTAGCACATGTTGAGGAAGAAAGGAGAGAGCTAGCAAAGGATGTTCACAGACTTGCTCGCCTAGGAGTTCGTCTTATGAGCATATCAGATGGTGGTGTAACGGTTCAGAATGGGGTAGAATCTTCTTTAGTAGTGGAGGTTAAGGAAAAACAAGATAGTGATCCAATCTTGCTTGAACTTAAGGATGTAGTCCACAATCAGAGAGTGGAGGTTTTCTCCCAAGGGGGAGATGGTGTACTTCGCTATCAAGGTAGATTGTGTGTTCTTGATGTGGGTGAATTGAGACAGCATATTCTCGCAGAAGCCCACAATTCCAGATATTCTATTCATCCAGGCGCCACTAAGATGTACCGCGATCTGCGGGAGGTCTATTGGTGGAATGGTATGAAAAGAGATATAGCAGATTTTGTGGCTAAGTGCCCCAATTGCCAGCGAGTCAAGGTAGAATATCAGAAACCAGGAGGTATGACTCAAGAGATTAACATTCCTACTTGGAAGTGGGAAGTGATCAACATGGACTTAATCACAGGTTTACCTCGTACTCGCAGACAATATGACTCCATTTGGGTGATTGTTGATAGGGTTACTAAGTCTTCTCACTTTTTGGCGATCAAGACTACAGATTCAGCGGAGGATTACGCCAAGCTTTACATTAATGAGATTGTGAGGTTGCATGGGTTTCCTTTGTCTAGTATCTCAGATAGAGGTCCAAAGTTTACCTCTCATTTCTGGAAGTCCTTTTAGCAAGGTCTTGGTACTCAAGTTAACCTTAGCATATCATTCCATCCACAGACGGATGGTCAGGCAGAGCGTACCATTCAGACCTTAGAGGACATGTTGAGAGCTTGTGTGATCGACTTCAAAGGTAGTTGGGATGATCACCTTCCTCTGATTGAGTTTTCCTACAACAATAGTTACCATTCCAGCATTCAGATGGCCCCTTATGAGGCTTTGTATGGGCGTAGATGTAGATCTCCAGTTGGTTGGTTTGAAGTAGGTGAAGCAGCCTTGATAGGACCAGATTCGGTCCTTGATGCTATGGAGAAAGTGCAACTCATTAGAGATAGACTTAAGACTGCTCAGAGTTGCCAGAAGTCTTATGCAGATGTGAGAAGAAGGGAACAAGAGTTCCAAGTTAATGAAATGGTTTTCCTGAAAGTGTCACCTATGAAAGGGGTGATGAGATTTGGCAAGAAAGGGAAGCTCAGTCCCAGATATGTAGGCCCTTACCGGATCTTGAAAAGGATTGGTGAAGGGGCTTATGAGTTAGAGCTGCCAGCAGACTTAGCAGCAGTACATCCAGTCTTTCACATTTCTCTTTTGAAGAAGTGTGTGGGTGATCCAACATCCATAGTGCCATTAGAGAGTGTGGCCATGAAAGATAGCCTTTCATATGACGATGTACCAGTTGAGATTCTCGATCGTTAGGTTAGAAGGTTGAGAAACAAAGAAGTCGCTTCAGTCAAGGTTTTGTGGAGGAGTCAGTCTGTAGAGGGAGCTACTTGGGAAGCAGAAGCAACCATGAAGTCAAAGTATCCTCACCACTTTCCTTCCGATTCCATTCCAGCTTGAGGTAATAGTTCCTCTTCAATTTTCAGTCATTCATGCGTAAATTTAGTCTTAGAATCATGTTCCTTAAGTTTGTACTTGCATTTTCAGCGTATTTGCATGTTTTTGGATCTCAGTTCAGTCAGAAATTTAGTTCTAA
>NW_026027741.1:0-3046 GCF_019186545.1 Solanum stenotomum | reverse complement strand
ACACAAAGCATTCGTCACATACAAAAGAGATACGAAAGGAAATTTATTTTATATAAAATTCTATACAGCACCAGCGGAGATATTATATGAGGAAATAAAACCTCCAATACAGGTTATCAAGATAGGATTAACTAAAGATATGATTATACTCGAGGATATCGAATAACAAGAAGAGATATGCAAAATAGAGATACCAAGTTTTTATGCCAACAAAAGGATAATTGGTATACCAACGATTATACAAGAGTTAGCAAATAATTATTTAAACGGAAACGTTATATGGAGCTATTATGGAAGAGACCAGCTAATGATTTATTCCAATTCAAGGAAGCTAAGGAAAGCAGATATGGATGAAGTCCAAAGATGGATTTTATCACTACTTAAGCCAGAAGAACGACCTACGACACGAGCACTAAAAGAAGGATTTATTTCAGCAGAATTATTAACTAGATATTGCAAGCTAATTGGTCATAAATACCCTGACCATATATGTTCAAAGTGCAACGGAGAAGATAATATAATTCCAGACGTCCAGCTAGAATAAGAGATAAAAACGAAAGCCCAAAAGATAAGGAGATGATAAAGATAAAGACAAAGGAAAAGATGATAAAGATAATCTAGTTCATAATGATCTAATATGAATTTAATCAATTATGAATATGATAGGAAGGAATAATTTGAAATAAAAAACCTGCATAATAAAGAACATGACTACATACGTGCATGATGAAATGATAAAAAACTATGAAACTTTAATCTTATATATTCTTAACGGTATAGAAATAATTGAATTAAGAAAAATAATATGAGAAAAAATAATTAATGATTACGAATCAGAAGATATATTAAATCAAGAATGGTATGAAATAGATTTACAAGATCTATATTTAGATAATGAAATAATAGAATGGTACGATTTAGAAATAAATTTAGATTAAAATGAATTACGAATATTTACAATATTGGATAGGAGCTATGGAAGAAATAAAATTATTAGAACAATTAATGGCGGAAATTTATATATGTACCAAAAAACCCAAGATATGTTATATCTAGAGTATATCATAAATAATATTAAAGAAATATTCAAATTAAAACAACTATCAGAAGAATATTACAATAAATATTATTACATATTACCATGAATTTAGCACTACCAAAAAATAATATTAAAGAAATATCAAGATTAAGACATTTAGCAAAAGAATACTGCAATAAAATCTTTAAAATAAAATACTCACCTACCACACGACCACTTTCATGAATCCCCCAACTACCAATTTTGCACCGAAAAATGGTTTTAACTGCTATGATAAGAATAACAAAAGAAGATGAAGAAATAGATAGAAAAACAGAAATTGAAAAAATAAAACAACAAGCAAAAAAGGAAGTACAACAATTAGAAGAAGTAAAAAATACTAAAATAATAGAGCTAAAAAAAGAGCTAGCAATATTAAAAGAAATGTATGAAATTAAACAAAAAGAAAAAGAACAAAAAACAAAATTAGCAAATGAGATAATTAAATTTAAAGAAAAATTGCAATTACAAGATGAATTACAAGAAAAAGAAGAAAATAGCCAAGATAATCTACCCGAAATAAGAATTGATGAAATAAACGACGATGATCTAGAACAACATTCGAAAACAAGCGAAACATATACAGAACTTTTAGCAAACATAGATAATACAAAGAATTTAGAAGTAAATACAGAAGACGTAGATATGGACGAAAAATCTAGCACATCAGGAGTAAAAAATATTTAATTCTTTTTATACAAAAAATGGTACTAATGTGTGTCACTTTCTAATACTTAATGTGACAATATAAGTATTAGGATATTAGATTATCCATAGCTCTGATACCATTTTTTGGTGCGGAACTGGTAGTTGGGGATTCATGAAAGTGGTAGTGTGGTAGGTGGTAGTGTGGTAGGTAAGTATTTTATTTTAAAGATTTTATTGTAGTATTCTTTTGCTAAGTGTCTTAATCTTGATATTTCTTTATTATTAGGTGTGAAATTCATGGTAAAATATAATGATATTTATTGTAATATTCTTTCGATAGTTGTTTTAATTTGAATATTTCATTAATATTATTTATGATATATTCTAGATATAACATATCTTGGGTTCTTTGGTACATATATAAATTTTCCTTCATTAATTGTTCTAATAATTTTATATCTTTCATAGATTCTGTCCAATATTGTAAATATTCGTAGTTCATTTTAGTCTGAATTTATTTCTAAATCGTACCATTCTATTTTTTCGTAGTCTAAATCATGTAAGTCTATTTCATACCATTGTTGGTTTAATATATCTTTCGATTCGTTATCATTAAATATTTTTTCCCATATGTTCTTTCTTAATTCAATTATTTTTATACCTTTAAGTATATATAATATTAAAGTTTCGTAGTTTTTTATCATTTCATTATGAATGTAAGTAGTCATGTTCTTTATCTTGCAGATTTTTTATTTCAAATTATTCCTTCCTATCATATTCATAATTGATTAAATTCATATTAGATCATTATGAAATAGATTATCTTTATCATGTTTTCCTGTCACTACTAGCATCGTACTTTAGCGGATACTTCCTTGTTATCAGCGCCTCAACTTTGTTTACTCTCCTAAACGACTTCCTCGCCTACCGGTTTCAACGTTAGGATGGCATAGTATAGAAGTTTTCTCCCTGTTTCCAGTGTGCTAATAAACTAGAAATCATGATTCAAATAATTCTAATACATAATAACTAACATAAATTTATTCAATCATATATATGATATTCAGGAATATATGAAATTAGTTCCGCATATTTTTTGAACAATATACCTTTGCCTCTTGCTTAGTCATGCTATCTGAAATATCTGATTGGATTTCAGATTTATCCATTAACTTTTAAGTATTTAGTAGATTAAGAGAGTTTTTTGAAAGGAGAGTTTTTATTTAGGCGTTGCCTCCCTCTTTATTTACATATGTCTCCCTTTATATAGAAAGGGAGTTCTTACTTTATATGTACTATCCTACACTTGTCATCATTATT
>NW_026027740.1:0-528 GCF_019186545.1 Solanum stenotomum | reverse complement strand
AGGTTCAGCAGATTAAACAATTTTCTATTAGGAAAATGTATCTAAAGGTAATTGAAAATTTTCCGAAGTTTCAAATATACAGTTCAAACTCAGGGAATTATTTTGGAGTTTGAATTAGTTAAGTGTTAGTGAAAACTTACAAGATAACAAAAGTATAAGATTACAATTGAAAATAAAAATGAAGAAATATATCTCTTCAGGCTGAGGCGCGGATATCTCGCTTTCTTTAAGGAGATTCAAGCCCACTGCAGCAAATGTTTTCACCAGTCCAGCAGTAGTCCTCTTGACTTGTCCCCTCCAGGATACAGCAGCCTTCACAAAGTATAACTCAACAACTCTGGACAAGAGTTGAGTCCAAAGCTCCACAAAAGAAACACCTCCCTTCAACTAATAAGAACTCTCTCTTTTTGACAAACCTTATGCACTCTATATTTTCTTGTGTATTGTGTGTACCAAATAAAATGAAGACCACCACTATTTATACTAGAAGAAGTCTTCCCATCAATGAATAAGAAGATAAATGGTGTA
>NW_026027739.1:0-1084 GCF_019186545.1 Solanum stenotomum | reverse complement strand
TATATGCACCAATTGTTAGCCGGTGGAGCTATATATGAATCACTTTTTAATGAGGAGTATATCTGCTCTAAATCGCAAAGTTGAGGGGTATATTTGTTTTTTTCCCTAAAATTAAAATCACTTTTTTTTCACTTCCATTTGATGAAAAGGTATGTGTGAGCCACTTTTATAACGGTAGGAATATATGTGAGCCACTTTTGTTATAGTAGAGATATATGTGAGCCACTTTTGTGATAGAATTTTTCTGTTGTAGATTTTAGTTGAATTTCTCTTGGAATGACTCGTGCATTGACTTGGGAATATATAAACTTATTAGAACTATTAGAATATAAGTTGGGAAAATGCATAAGTACCCCCCAGTCTATGCCCCAAATCCCTGAGACACACCTAACCTTTACTAAGGTCCTATTACCCCCCGAACTTATTTTATATATAATTTTCTACCCCTTTTAAGCCTACTTGGCACTATCCTTGAAAAAATTGTCAGCACGCGATGGGCCCACAAGATAGTGCCATGTAGGCTTAAAAGGGGTAGAAAATTATATATAAAATAAGTTCGGGGGGTAATAGGACCTTAGTGAAGGTTAGGTGTGTCTCAGGGATTTTGGGCATAGGCTGGGGGTACTTATGCATTTTCCCATATAAGTTTGATCATCATCAAATTAATATAAAATCAGATGCATAAACCAAATAACAATTTTATCATAACTAACAAAAATNTTTTTGACTTAAATATTTTTGTCAAGATCTATACACCAAGCAATACTCTTATCTACCAATCAAAACTTAAAAGGGTTTAGGGACATTTACCAAGAGTACAAATTGCCACTAAATAACATCAGACTTTTACTATTTTTATATTTTTTTAAAAATATAATAACATCAAACTTTTACTATTTCTATATCAATTGTAGATTTTAATAGTCCTTTTTCATTTTGAATCCTTTCCTTTAAGTCAAGGTCTACACACCAAGAAATCAATCAAAAATATGAAGGATTTTCGACCTAAAATGTTGTTGTCAAGGTCTTTTCCCTAGTAAATTTCTTTGCTTGATCTGTGCTATATATACCACATCTAAATTAT
>NW_026027738.1:0-592 GCF_019186545.1 Solanum stenotomum | reverse complement strand
AAGACCGTAAATCACAATCTTAATCTTAATCTTAATCTTAATATAATATAAAGGAGAAACATAGATAAGGTGATGTGGCACCTCTCTATGATCTCCATATGTATTTATCCTTTTTCTCATTTTTTTGGCCTTTCTTTTTATTTAAATTTATTATTTTATTGTAAAAGTCAAATATTTAATTTATTACAATAAATATTATATTAATGGAAAAACATTTACAACAAAGACTCTTCACATGCCAACTTACAAGGAGTAATTATTCATAATTCATACCTCTATAATTTCTATTATTAATAAAAAAGAAAAAAAATTTGTTCTTCTTCTAATTACAATTACGGAAAAAAAAATATTTTTTTAATATTTTATCTTTATTATTTAATTTATATAAACGGTTGTATTACTTAATTAATTACAAAAATCTATATATATATATATATATATATATAATAAAGGTCTCTATAAACAAGGTGATGTGGCACCTCTCAATGGCCTAGAAAGCTATTTTATCTTTTTTCTTCCTTTTTTGAGTTTTTCCATTCATTCTTTTCATTAATCAATTCATTAAAAAAATTAAAATCAATCATATTCATTA
>NW_026027737.1:0-222 GCF_019186545.1 Solanum stenotomum | reverse complement strand
TACAATTTGCCAATTATTTCTCTTATTTTGACTTTATATTATTCATGCTCTTTAGTTCATTGTATACAATTTAAAGTATTAATCTACAATGAATTAGGAGCTAATTTAGGAGCTCATTGTATAATTATGGGATTTGATGATGGAACTTTGCCAATTCCAAAAGGAACAAAAAGCTCATTTCCAGTAAATTTTGGTGATCCAAAACAAAAAGCAATTGCTTCA
>NW_026027736.1:0-470 GCF_019186545.1 Solanum stenotomum | reverse complement strand
TTAATAAAAGTATGTATTAGCTTCTTGAAAGGCCCTTTGCTTGGGTAAAATAATTAAACCATGCAGTCTGAGAAACTATGTTAANGTGTATTTCGATTCTTATGTAGTTGGACTACCTCTAAGGATATTGACTTGCTTGATCTATGACTGGGCGGACCACCGCCAGGTCAAGCTTTATTTAAATATAGAAGAATTTTAGTATGGCTTCTCGACTTGGTTCTGAGATTGAGGTACAGTCAGATCTAGTACTACTTTTATTGGTTTTGTCTTTATGACTCCGTCTGATGAGCCGTGGTTTTAGCCCGAAATTTAGTTTGATAAATAGGGCGCCTCATACCCGGTTAGAACTATCAGACACATAGGCTTAATAAAAGTATGTATTAGTTTCTTGACAGGCCCTTTGATTGGGTAAAATAATTAAACCATGCAGTCTGAGAAACTATGTTAAATAGCCAGTCTTCTATCAGAAG
>NW_026027735.1:0-334 GCF_019186545.1 Solanum stenotomum | reverse complement strand
AGGTACTGGAACCCCCGCAGTATCAATATATGGATCAACAGTACGGTCCGTAGATCAATCTACGGACCGTCAGTGGCCATCGTGGTTCTACACTTGGTCAGATTTCCCTGATTTGTATTGCCTGCTGATCTACGGCCATCACCTACGGAACGTCAGTGGACCTACGGTCCATAGATCACCTCCGTAGATACCCTTTTCTGCATTTCTTTCAGTTGTCTCTTTACTTCCGCGCTTGAAAATCTTTACTGCAAAATATGATAAAAACACATAAAAACCAATACAAAAAGACCCTAGACACACACAACTGAGAAAATGATCAAAATAGTCCTTAATG
>NW_026027733.1:0-944 GCF_019186545.1 Solanum stenotomum | reverse complement strand
ACCCTTTGACCTTTTGCTGTTTCTTGAAATTTCAAATTGGTGTTGCTACTTTTGCATGTTACTAGTAGCCATGAGCGATTCGGCAATACATTACATGTCTAGGAAAGCAGTTGATATGGAACAGATAGTAACATGCTACAGATAGCCAAGTTCAAATTCTAATTTCAAGTTCAAGTTCAAATTCTAAGTTCAAGTTCAAGTTCTAAGTTCAAGTTCAAATTTTATGTTCAAGTTCTAATTTCAAGTTCAAGTTCTAAGTTTAAGTTCAAATTCTAAGTTCAAGTACAAGTTCTAAGTTCAAGTTCAAGTTCTAATTTTAAGTTCAAGTTCTAAGTTCAAGTTCAAATTCAAAGTTCAAGTTCAAGTTCTAAATTCAAGTTCAAGTTCTAAATTCAAGTTAAAGTTCTAATTTCAAGTTCAAGTTCAAGTTCAAGTTCAAGTTCAAGTTCTAATTTCATGTTCAAGTCCAAATTCTAAGTTCAAATTCTAAGTTCAAGTTCAAGTTCTAAGTTCAAGTTCTAATTTCAAGTTCAAGTTCTAAGTTTAACTTCAAATTCTAAGTTCAAGTTCAAGTTCAAGTTTAAGTTCTAATTTCAAGTTCAAGTTCTAAGTTCACGTTCAAATTCTAAGTTCAACTTCAACTTCAAATTCTAAGTTCAAGTTCAAGTTCTAATTTCAAGTTCAAGTTCTAAGTTCACGTTCTAATTCTAAGTTCAATTTCAAATTCTAAGTTCAAGTTCAAGTTCTAAATTCAAGTTCAAGTTCTAATTTCAAGTTCAAGTTCAAATTCGAAGTCAAGTTCAAGTTCAAGTTCAAATTCTAAGCTCAAGTTCAAGTTCAAGTTCAAATTCTAAGTTCAAGTTCAATATCTAAGTTCAAGTTCTAATTTCAAGTTCAAGTTCAAGTTCTAAGTTTTACTTCAAATTCTAAGTTCAAGTTCAAGT
>NW_026027732.1:0-217 GCF_019186545.1 Solanum stenotomum | reverse complement strand
ATTTGTTGATGAAACACATTGTTGAAAATAAAGTATCTTGGTATATACTGAAATGTTGAGTTTCTACCCAGAAACGTCGATATTTTATCAATTGTTGGTATTAAGGTTTCATTGTTGAAAAATAAAGTATCTTGATATATACTGAAATGTTGAGTTTCTACCCAGAAACATTGATATTTTATCAATTGTTGGTATTAAGGTTTCATTGCTGAAATAA
>NW_026027731.1:0-1048 GCF_019186545.1 Solanum stenotomum | reverse complement strand
TTCGTGTGATGTAATTATATGTCTTTTTTTCATTTTGGTTTTGCAAACTATCTGCATATGTAGATGTTTGCGGTTCTATGGACATATGTCTAGGTGTCCTTTGGGTAAATGGTTTTTCGAATAGCTGGTTTAAGTTAGCATTTTTATGTTGTTTATCGCTAACTTGTTTGCTTGTACCTGTAGCTGTATTTAAACAAATGTTATGGGTTTTAAGGAGTTTCCCATCATTTCCTTTTAGGTCTGGGTTTTTTCCGTCTTCCGATCGACGTAGCTCCGCATTTTTATAGTCATGTTGCTAACTAGCTTTAGACTTCAGATTATCTTCATTAATCTTTAGCTTTTGTATCTCGTTATCCATACTATCCACTTTTATACAAAGTGTAGTAATAGCTTTGAGTATTTTTTCGATTGTATCTTCTTCCTCAGTCTCAGTCTGAGTAGCTTTGTCGTGATAGGTAATCTGCAATAACATTCTTATCAGTTTTTATTACTTCAATTGTAAATGTAAAATTTAATATATTTAATACCAATCTCTGTATTTTTTTTGTTGTTACCGAATCTTGTATTTTTCTCGTTAGCCACCATTTTACTTGTGTATTATCTGTTCTTATAATAAATTTATTATATACAATATATGGTTCAAATGATAATAAACACTTATATACTGAATATAATTCTTTTCTATTTATTTCCCATTTTATTTCTGTATTATTAAATGTTCCTGAATAATACCTGCAATGATGTTCTATCGTAGTGTCATCATACCTGTATTTTAATATTCCTCCATAACTTTTTTCACTCGCATCTGATTCTATTATATAAGTAAACTTTTTGTTTTCATCTGGAAAGTATAGTTTAGGTAAGTTTTTACATAATAATTTTACCTTTTGTATTTGTATTTGGTCTTTTTTATCAAAACGATATTCTATATCTTTCTTTAATTTTTGTTGTAATGGTTTTAAATTTTCTGCTAATTTTGATATGTATTCTCTTACTTGATTTACTAGTCCTAAGAATGACTGTATTTTCTTTTTTGTATCTAGTTGTT
>NW_026027730.1:0-707 GCF_019186545.1 Solanum stenotomum | reverse complement strand
TGATAAACTCAAGCACCAAAGCCTCTCTCATCTCAAGAGGAAAGAACCTATCAAGAAACACAGTTTTAAGCCTTTCCAACTCTATGAGACCCATTCCTACCGGTCTTGCTTCTTACTATTGATTGAACCAAACTTGAGCAACCCCTTTAGTTGGTAAGTGGCCAATTCCGCCTTTTCAGCCAGAGTAACTCCCATAATGTACAACACCTTACGGACCTCATCTATGAACTCTTGAGGATCTTCCTCAAGCTTTGAACCATAAAATTCCGGAGGGTTCATCCTCATAAAGTCCCTTACTCTTGAAGCTGTCGTACCCACATTTGGGTTCACTGGAGCCATAACCTCCCTATTGGCTTGGGCTGTCATGGCTTGAGTAAACACTTGAAAAAGGGACCTAAACTCCACATTAGTCACATCCTTAGCCAAAGGGTCAATCGAAGCTCGTGGAGGAATTTCTTGATCCACATTGTCTTCCTCATTCCTTCTAGCATTAGCCATTGTAGTAGTCATATCATGTAGACCATCGGATAAGGATTAAGAGAAAGACCTTATAGAGTTAAACTCTACGTCATGACTTAGAGTAATGAAGAAATGAGATGTCCTAAACATCTAATAGCCTCTCATTCATAAATATGGAGTGCCCCACACTTATGAACAAGACTCTACTAAACGCGGCTTGAGACATCTTAGAACCATTCTAAACATTG
>NW_026027729.1:0-4313 GCF_019186545.1 Solanum stenotomum | reverse complement strand
AACCTCCTTACTGCTAATAACTACTACAATAAAACAACTGCTACAGGGAAAACACCTTTTACAGAGGATCTACAGAGAAAACTAAAAAACATAAATAATAGTTGATTTAATCAACTTAATTTTCCATGCATAAAACTATTGGTAGACTAAAAGGGTGCTAACATTTCTCCCCCCTTCAAGCGCTAAGTGTGGAAAGTAATTCTTCTTCGTTGTTAATGAAATCAATCCAGAACAGTCTCTTGCACTGATGGCCCCGAGTGACTAGTTCGTCACAGTTGAAACAAAGTCCCTTAAGTCGTCTTTCATCCATTTCAGATCTGGTCAATTTCTTCACAAATCTAGTGGGTTGTTGAGGTGAGAAATTTGTTGTCTTTGATTTACAGGCATCTAACAATTGCGAACCAAGGGGTTGTTCTTTGCGTTCATAAAGTCGGGAAACACTCATAGCCGTAGCCAAATCTGGAGGATTATGCAACTGTACCTCAATTGCTATATAATCAGCAAGACCACTAATGTAAAGTTCAATTTTTTGCGCTTGTGTAAGAGTACCAGCCTGTGAAACCAATTGCTCAAACTTTTCTTGGTAATCTACCACAGATCCAATTTGGCATAACTTGGCCAATTCTCCCAACTTTTGACTTCTAATTGGTGGTCCAAAACGAAGGTTGCATTGACGTTTGAACTCATCCCAAGTGCATTGAGGCATATCTTTCTCTAGTTGAAGAAACCAGAGTTGTGCAATTCCTTCCAAATGAAAAGAAGTGAGTCCAATTTTTTCTTCTTTTAGTATATGTTGGTGTCGAAAGAAATGCTCACACCTATTCAGCCATCCCAAGGGGTCTTCGTGGCCACGAAATCGTGGAAAATCCAACTTTGTATATTTAGGAATCATAGAATTCCCATCTGATTATGATCCTGAGCCTGCAACCACTTCTTTACCTTTCCAACCTCGATTATGACTGCCATTTTCAGTTGCTTCAACATCTGCCTTTGAATTTGCTAAATCCTTCGTTAGTGCATCCAAGCGAGCATTTATGGCTTTCTGCCTTGCTAAATTGGTTGCACACTCTTCTTGGAACAAAGTCAATAATTGTGCTAATTGTTGTTGGATTAGATCTCTCATAATTCCTGGCTCTGATACCAAGTTGTTATGGTCCCCTGATATGGATTTGGTTATGGGGCGATGTAGTGTGAAATCTGTTAGAATAGGAATAGGTTTGTACAATCCTATTAAAATAGGAATATGTTTATACAATCCTATTAGAATAGGAATAGGTTTATACAATCCTATTAGAATAGGAATAGGAATAGTAATAGAAATAGAAATAGGAATACTAAATAGTATCGTACTTGGTAAAGGATTGTATTCTAGGGTCTATAAATAGGGTCTCAATGTAATAATGTTAACAACACAACAATTCAATAATGTTATTTTCCTATATTTCTCACACGGTATCAGAGCTTCTACGATCTTGATAGAAAATCTAAGAGCTTCCGCTGCCGGCGGGAGGCTATTACTCATATATGCCGCCCGTCTGGCCAACAATTATGTTAGCAAAAGTTGGGTCACCGTGTATCTTTCTGGTGACTATTTTCTCACATCTAATTTGTATAGCACCGTGCCATCATTCCGATGACTACTTTCTTATATTTAATTTGTGTAGCACCGTGCCATCATTCTAGTGACTACTTTTTCATATTTAATTTTTGTAGCACCGTGCCATCATTCCGGTGANAAGTGAGTCCAATTTTTTCTTCTTTTAGTATATGTTGGTGTCGAAAGAAATGCTCACACCTATTCAGCCATCCCAAGGGGTCTTCGTGGCCACGAAATCGTGGAAAATCCAACTTTGTATATTTAGGAATCATAGAATTCCCATCTGATTCTGATCCTGAGCCTGCAACCACTTCTTTACCTTTCCAACCTTGACTGTGACTGCCATTTTCAGTTGATTCAACATCTGCCTTTGAATTTGCTAAATCCTTCGTTAGTGCATCCAAGCGAGCATTTATGGCTTCCTGCCTTGCTAAATTGGTTGCACACTCTTCTTGGAACAAAGTCTAATTGTGCTAATTGTTGTTGGATTAGATCTCTCATAACTCCCGGCTCTGATACCAAGTTGTTATGGTCCCCTGATATGGATCTGGTTATGAGGCGATGTAGTGTGAAATCAAATGTTTTCTTCCTACGACCTATGGTGCTGGTTCGTTAAGAGATCTTGCGATCTCTTGAGTTTGAAGTACTCAAAGACTTGATTAATTTTTTGCTCCCTTTCCATTGAATTAAAATAACTTAAATACAACATTGGTGGATTAACCACCCACCTACTAACAAGGAAATAACTTCCTACTACAATTGAAATGAGAAAGTGGAGGAATACAGGGAAAAATAACTGCTACAGGGAAAAACACCTTTTACAGAGGACCTACGGAGAAAACTAAAAAACATAAATGATAGTTGTTGATTTAATCAACTTTCTGATTGTTGTTACCTTCTCAAAAAAAAAAAAAAAAAAACTTTCTGATTAAATTTTCCATGCATAAAACTATTGGTAGACTAAAAGGGTGCTAACAAACATGCTCTATGGAAGGAGGTTATTAAGGCAAAATTTGGTGAAACAAATCCTTGGTGGACAAAGATAGTTACAGAACCTTAGGAGTTGGAGTTTGGAGAGCTATAAGGAATCGTTGGCCCTTGATGAAAGCAAATCTGAGACTAAAGGTTGGAGATGGTAATGAGATCCAATTCTGGAAAGAAGCTTGGATTGATCAAATCCCTCTCATGGATTTTTTTCCCAGATGTGTTCACTTAGAGCAACAATCCTGAAGCAAAAGTGAATTGAGTTTTGGTCACCCCAGGGGTGGGATCTGTCTTTTAGGAGACTTATGAATGATTGGGAAGTGCACAGGGTGGCATCTCTTCTGGAAACTAACAACTTTTGAGGGCTTCCCAACTGACTGAGACAATTATCTGGGAGCATAGCAAGGATGGATGTTATACAGTTAACAGCGCATACAAAAAGGAGATGACTGACCAAGTTGGGAGATTTCAGTTCCCATGTAGTTATACTGAAAAGTCTTTCTCCTACCAAGGTGAAATGTTTCACATGGCTGGTGGTATTGAGAGCTTGCCTTACACAAGAAGTGCTACAGAAGAAAAGAATGCAACTGGTGACAAGGTGTTTTCTCTGTAACAAAACAGAGGAAACAAACAAGCATTTGTACCTACATTGCAACTTCACTACTCTACTGCAGACACTTCTTCTCAACCTCACAAATACTAGGTGGATCATGCCTGAACATACAACTGATTTTCTAAGCCGCTGGATCAGAATGGGAGAAGTAAAAGAGGATAGAGATGGTGGAAGCTTTGTAAACAGATCCAATTCCAATCAGAAAGTTAAATGGAAATGCATTGTATCTCTATAACTTGTATAAAGGATATAGATTAACTTGTAGACTTGTTAGGAACTTTGCAACTTTTTGGAGGTTGCCAGCATACCCTTAATGCTGGGGTATACAGTTTACCAATTATTTTTTTAAAAAAAACAACATATCTCCAAAGAATATCTTTTATTTGACAAAGTGACATTCAGCCTCAGTGTGCTTAGTCCTCTCATGGAATACTAGATTTGATGCAATATGAAGGGAAACTTGATTATCACACACAAGTTCCATCTGACTAACTTTTCCAAATTTTAATTCTCTGAGCAATTGGTTGATCCAAATTAGCTCACTTGTTCCCATAGCCATTGCTCGATATTCTACTTCTGCACTAGATCAAGCAACAACACTCTGTTTTTTGTGTTTCCAAGATACCAAATTACGACTTACTGAAACATAGTATGCAGCGTGGTGATTTATTACTGAATAAACAATGTTTGCCAAAAATATGATCTGAAGTGCCCGAGTCCACAACCAACGGTCCAAGAGTACTAGATTGTGAAACACAAGCAAAAGAATTACCAACAAATAAAGTATCATTCTGAGCAACAGAGGCTACTTATGGAAATGTTTGCTTACTTGCTCTATAATAAAGGAACTCATTATATTCCCCTTTAGATAAAGAAAACCCTTGATTACTTGTAGTGTCAATTTGAGCAACGTGTGCATTTTTGGGTGGTTGACCATGCAGAGATCAAGATACTTTAAGAGTGTGGCCAAGTCTACAACAATAACTGCACTTGGGTCAAGAGTTTCCATTGTCTGATATGCGAGAACTTAGGAATCTACTACTTGTGATGAGATCACTATGTGATTGGGTGCTCCAACAAGATGAAGTAATTTTTTTTTTGATAAAAGTAACAGTTAGT
>NW_026027728.1:0-576 GCF_019186545.1 Solanum stenotomum | reverse complement strand
TTCAAGAGCTTCTTGTACCAGCTGTTACGTTGTTTGCTTGTAATAGTGCTTACATTGTAGGATTCGTTTTGTGAAAGAAACGTTTCAAACTTGTTTGAATCATTGTAAGAACTAGGTTAAGGGTAACTTAGGTTCTTACTCTAAAAGTCTATATTAATCGGTTAGGATTAGTATAGTGGGCGGTGTTGTATCCGCTTTGGCTCATCTAAGTAAT
The DNA here is from genome assembly GCF_019186545.1 of Solanum stenotomum. Classification (NCBI taxonomy): domain Eukaryota; kingdom Viridiplantae; phylum Streptophyta; class Magnoliopsida; order Solanales; family Solanaceae; genus Solanum; species Solanum stenotomum. The sequence continues at coordinate 362 of NW_026027728.1, read as the reverse complement.
AGGAGGTATTGCTTAGAGTTGGGATTAGTAGGCTAATCTCGGTTTGTAAACTTGCTTTTACTTTTGCTTGGAGAAGATTAGTGAAAGAAGTTTGAAAAGTCCTGGCAGGCCAGGTCGTGGTTTTACTCCCTTGAGCAAGGAGGTTTCCACATAAAGTTGTTGTGCAATCTTTACTTTTAGCACTCTATTTATTTTCTGTTATTGTAACTGTGCTGAGGACCTGGTCCCATTGAAACAAGTGGACGCATATTTTAGTTACTGTTATTGCTGAGTGAAAGGACCTGATCCTTGACTGATAGGTGGACTCATACATTCTAACAGAACGAGCTGAAGAACCTGTCATGCTAGCTCTTTTGCCTGAT
>NW_026027727.1:0-216 GCF_019186545.1 Solanum stenotomum | reverse complement strand
TGCTAATTTTTTGCCGCAAACCGTCATATCTTTTGAGATTTAACCATATCATATTTTTTAGGCCATGGACTTTATGCCTACTGAAGGGACCTAAAACCATAGGCATCCACTTGTCGAAAACAACACAAACAGTAAACCCCCTGAATGTGGGTGTGAACCAATTTGTGGGGAGGGCCACTGACATTGATTGAGTCCCCCAGCTCTTGTATGTAAACC
>NW_026027726.1:0-1164 GCF_019186545.1 Solanum stenotomum | reverse complement strand
GAGATTATACAATAACAGGAACACAAAGTTGGAACGGAAAAGTTGCATTACATAGAAGGAGGAAACCAAAAAAAACGATAACAAACTATCAGTTACCAACAATAAAATTCAAAGATATAGATTTTGTACAATGACAAGGAACAAAATCTTTTCATTCACTAATGTGAAAACATTAAACTTCTAGAGGCTATAAATAAAATTACAAAGATAATTGATCCCTTGTTATGCTTTTCTGATGGTCATATGTCTATCTGCTTTACTACAGTTAAATTCAGGTGAAACACAGATGTTATAGGCTCTGGCCTCATGCATCATATTATTATACACACAGTTATTATCTTATTAAATTTTATTTGGGGGCTAGGAAGATGATGCTCTAAAAAACTTTTTTTGTCTAATTTCATTGTCTAGGTTAGATTTGATATTTCTCATCCTTTTTTCCCTTGTCTTATTATGCCTAATGTCGGCCTTCCATTTTATGCATGAACTTGCAGAATACAACTACCCAAAAGAGATTTTAGTTAGATAGAAAATATGATTTGCAATTCAGTAGTATTTATTAGTAGTAAATGTCAATTGAAAGGAAATCACTTCAATTGTTGGAGCAATTGGGACTGACATGGGAGTAGTTACAACACCACAAATGCATTGGCTGGTTCAAGTATGAGGGTAAACAAAAGGCACAATACACATATAGAAAATGTTCAGAATAATAATAACAATACTAATCCAAATTATTTATTACACTATAAAATAAGGTTGAAATTTTAAACCTGGAATTTGGTTATTTGGGGCATGAAAATTTGATGTTTGTGTAATCAAGACACAACTTCCGATGCAACTGTCTACGATCGTACAATAGTTTAGTAACCCAACCAAGGGTTGAGTTCGTTCCCAAGAGAGTGGTTTTGAGAATTAATAGAAAAATAAAATTTAATTCTAACTAGTCATAGCTAAAGATATTAACGATTAAAAATATTATGAATTCAAAGGGGACACAAGAGTGTCAATTAACAATGGGGTGGGGTTTTGTCACTAGTAAGTAAAAACAGCAAAATCAACAATGGTTTCTAAGTAATGAGAGAGAATCCTTGGGATGTGATGGGAATACGGGTTAAGCTAGATTATTGAGTAAAGCTTTCGATAGAAGATTCATAGAATAAT
>NW_026027725.1:0-29507 GCF_019186545.1 Solanum stenotomum | reverse complement strand
TTATTGTTTCAAATTTGTGGTAAATAATATAAATTTTTGATTAACTGAATATGCAAAGAATTGTGTTTTTCCAGTTTTCAATTTTTTGGTGTCATTGTTGCAGGACTACCAATGTACAGTTGAATATTATGTTACTCATTTTTTGGTTCATGAGGGCAAGGCAAGAATAGGTAGCAAGCGGGTGCAGACCCTGCGTATTGATACGATGGACAAAGGTTCTTCAAGATGGAGAGGGGCTGATATTCTGGTTTTTAACACTGCTCATTGGTGGAATCACCATAAGACTAAAGCAGGGTAAGCCTTTTGTTAACTAGATTATAGCCAGGCAGATTTACTGTTCTTTTTCTAGCCGGTATACATATACTATACACAGATTATACACGTATTATATATGGATTATACATATATTATACATCGGCCGGCTATTTTTAGTTTAAAAAGTTGGGTGGACGGCTATTTAGGTTAATTCTGCTACTTTGTTCTTCTTCGAGTTTAAGTTCTGCCAAAGACTAATGATATGAATATAATTTGTTCTTTAAGAAGTTCTTAGTGTAATGATCTATGTGAAGATCTATTTTAGAATATGGTACTTGGAAGTTACTAGCAGATTTTTACTGATGTTTAATTGGAGAAGCCTATATTGGCCTGAAATGAGCTTAAATCTTGTGACATGATTAATGAGGATTCATGTAGATAAAATCAAACTTGTTTGAGATTGAGGCAAATAATTGTTGTTTAATTGGAGTAGCCAACATTTCGATATGAAAATCTAGTGATGATATTGTGATAGCATATTGAAAGAACCTGGCAATACCCTGGTTAATGAGCTAGATGTTTTTTGGTGAATCAATCCTGTCAATTATTACTATGAAGATAGAAAACAAGTTAGTGGTATTCTTGCGTGTGATGGATGTTGCATTACCTTCTTCTAGTTACTCTAGCTTATATAATCGGTACTGTCACAACAGGAAGAATTACTACCAGGAGAGGAATCAAGTACATCCCCGTCTTGATGTTTCAACAGCTTTTGAAAAAGCCCTGACAACTTGGGCATCATGGATTGATAGACATGTCAATCCAAGCAAAACACAAGTTTTCTTCAGGAGTTCTGCTCCTTCTCATTTCAGGTATGCCTTAATATGCTTTAAACTCAATTGTTATAAGATTTGTGATGGATTGGCTTTTCATGGTTCATCACCCACTCCTTAAATTGGACAGTGGGGGGCAGTGGAACACTGGTGGGCACTGCAGAGAAGCTTCACAACCTATCCCTGAGACTTACAGAGGCGAATATCCAGAGAAGAATATAATAGTGGAGCAAATAATAGGCAAGATGAAGACTCCAGTTACTTTTTTGAACATAACTGGTTTGTCAGATTACAGGATTGATGGTCATCCTTCTATATATGGAAGAAAACCGGGTAGCTCTTCGCGCGTTCAAGATTGTAGCCATTGGTGTCTCCCTGGGGTTCCAGATACCTGGAATGAGATCTTGTATATGCATTTAGAAAGTAACAGAAGAATAAGTTTGCCTAACTGAAGCTTCATCCTCAAATTGTAATTCTTTCATTTGTTCAGCATGTTTGATAAGCTGTATATAGCTGTGAAGTTGAGGTTTGTCTTTTGTTCTCTCTTGTTGTGTATGTCTAGAGATGGCAAATGGACGTGTTAGTCAAGATTAACTTGGACGGATTAAAATAGGTTCAAATTAATACATCCAAAGTTGCAACAATATGAACATAAGTTCTTTCAAATTTTACATTTGGGTTCACCTTTGTTCCCAATATCAAAAAAGAGATTCAAGGCAAAACTGGTTCTAAATAGAGTAAAAGGAAACAGATCTATATAAACTGTATTATTATAAGACACCTTGTGTCCAACCAACACAAGTAATTTCTTTCACCTGTTCGGATGACTACATGTATACATGTTTCTGCTTATTCTTTACATAGCTGGATCCTCTCTCCTATTACTTCTTTAATGTCTTGTTATTATTAGCACACAATAATATAATAAAATATGAAGGACCCCACAACAAATAAATATCTTTATGACTATCACTGTATATAAGAGATGTAGTACAGCTTCCTCTGTTTCTCCCATCGTGTTAAGCACTCCACAATAAGATAGAAATGGTTAAGCATGCTGTCTCAATGAGATTATTGGTGTTTCTTTGGTCGACCTTGAGGCGCTGGTGAATCATCTGTCTTTGAGCCCTCAGGTTTCCTAGCCCATATTGGCGCTTGATCAGGACCATAACGATAATCATAGAAAAGCTCCTCACTAGCTTCAATACGTTCCTTTGCAAATATCCCAACTCGATGATCACCAGCAACCAGCATTACCTAAAGAAATGTCGAATCAGCAACAATCAAAAAGTTTATTGAACTCTAATACATAGGATTGTATGTACCTTAGCAAAGCAGTTTGGGTTTGATGAGTGATTGGCAAATTTCAGCTTGTCTCCTTTCCGATAGGCATCGAGGACATACTGCAATAAAGAGATGAGAGAAGGAGACGAAATGTTATCAAGGCTCATAAAATTCTCTAACAAGTTAGCTTAAGATGTTAAATTAATAGACCTTCTAGATCACAACTCAGTCATATTAGCAAAGAATGAAAAAAAAATATACGGTAACCTAAATACCAAAGAATTAGGATTGAATTGCCAAAAGGAGAACACCCCTAGTAAAAATAATGAAAGCTTCACTTGGAATGACTTGTCTAGCTTTTGATCCCCAGCCCAGGGTTCACTCAAAAGGAGGGATTAGTTCACTGCCTTATGTTATTAATTTGATCATTCCTTCGGTTGAAGAAATCAGGCATACAGGTAGAAGAATCCAAAAACTTGCATGACAAGTAAATCCGGAGGACATCACAAGCTAATAATTGGATATTTTGGAATTGGAAACTTTAATGCACCAAATTCACCACTGAAAACTCATAACAACTCCTCTGAACCAGACATTCTAGATTGTTGAAATAAGAGCATATACCTGCTAGGGTATACAAGGCAGGGTAGTTGGTCCTAAGGTACAGATTTTGCAATACAAGGGAGTATCAGAATATCTCAAATATAAGCAGTGCTCACCTGATCATTCAAGTCGAAAAGGAAAGACGAATTTGCACGATCATATATTTTCCCCCGCTTATCTGCTTCTCGATGAGAAATTAATTCACCCGTATATTCTCCCAGGTAATCATTTTTGTAAACAGGGTTCTAGACGCAAAAAGATTAAACAAATTAAATTAGTTTATTAATAAATTGTAGTACTAGCTTAAGGAGCAAGTGTGTCACACAGGAATACGGTTTACCTTCAGGAAGGCTCCCCATCCAGCAACATCAGATTTTGACAGCAGAATCTGTTATAGAAATGACGAAAGACAGATTGAAAAAGGAGAAAAGGGAAGATAGACAGTTTCATAACAGAAATAGTAATTGAAACCCCTAAAATGTCTGACCCTTTGTTGCTGCCTTAGGAGGAGCCTCATGTTACCACATTGACCTTCTCCTTGCCTAGGAGGCTCACCCAATGAACCATCACCACAGCTGAAAAGTGTGTGTCAATATTCCAAGCAGCAGTACATGGGTGAATTTAGAGGCTACAGTTTAGCAACATTTTACCTAACCCAACAATTGCGGCAGACATCAGGATCACATTCACGTCCAGCAGCAAAACATGGACATTGTCTGCTTCTGCATTGACTCTTTGCACAGTGGCATCCACGGAAACGATTTTTACAGCTTTTTGAGCAGCTGAAATGGAAGAAGAGATATTAGGAGATATGACAGGTTCCTGAAATAATATCGGAAAGTGAACAAATATATTCCCAGCTAGCCCTAAGCAAACCAAAAAAATTAGAGCAAACATCAAGTTAAACAACTTTTTTAACAACGAAAACAGTCAAGGACATCAAGCTGCAGTCTTCTTTCACATGAAAATGAATGCCATTGAGGACATAATTATTCTAGTTTATTAAGTCCTGTTCAACTATGCCGGAGTTCAATGTATGGTAAATGCAACAAAAAGTTGATGCACTGCACTACTCTCATCTGTGGTGAGCACAAATGATCCATTCATAGCATCAAACAGAGCAACCAACAAATCCAGGAGGGGAGGGGTGCAAGAGAACAAGCTTTATAGGAGGGCATGAAAGTAGTTAAAAGAAAAAAAAATAGAAGAGAAAAAGGTGGACTGGAGAGGCATCTAACTTGACAAATCAAAGACGAAATCCTTTATTGATAAATTCAAAAGCTCAACATACCCACAATACTTTTCACAGCAAGTACCATTCTGCAAACAAGGACAATGCTTTCCACACATCGGCTGGCATCCACATGGATTATATTGTATACATGATTGATTCTTTCCATCAGCCATTCTTCTCCAGATTGAGGGATGCCCAGAAGACTTAGAGGAATATTTCAGTTTGCGTGTTCTGCCTCTTCTACGAAGAAAACGCGATTTTGTCGGAATATCTAGCTCCTAAATAGACAAATACATCAATTAGTTGGATATAACACCATGAAGGAAATAACTCAAACTAATCTAGGAAAGTAGAATGCTAACAAAATAAAATCAGCTGTTTGAGCATTTTCAATTCCAGTAGCACCTTATATGGTAGTACGTATGTTCCACTTATAGCATGAGAAATTCAAGGGAAACAAATATTCTCATATATGCATCAATTTCCAAAGAAGAAGATCCGACTTTCTCAAATTTCTAAAATAAACTTGTGCATCATTCTGATGCTTCAAAAATGAACTAGAAGTAATTCTTGACAATATGATTCTTCCTTCTGCATGTAAAAATATCTTATTCTGGCTAGAGAAAACCATGGTTTTTTCTTTGAGAGCAAAAAGCTACCCATCCTTGTAAAATACAAAAAAAGAGGGTACACAGAATGTTAGAGGGTAGCATTGCCTGCTGCTCCAAATATTTATAACTGTCAAAATGGTCTCATGAATACCAAAAGATCCATGATGCCTTTTCTTTTTATTGCAAAGCTGATAGCTTGCAACAGTCTGTTCAGACTGCTTTGTCCAAGTTATAGACTGAAATTAGAAGTCTGTCCTCTAGTCAAGTACTTTAGCTCTACATATCTTCATGTGAAAAAAGATAAGTATACTTTTTGTATACTGCCCTAGATTATACTACAAAAATTAAAATAATAACCTTCATGAATTAACTTTTTAGATAATTTGTTGTAAAGTGAGATTAATGAGTGCCTGTATTATAATTTATCGCACTAAAATATTGATATGGACTTTGATGCAATGTGATGTTTGGTTTTGCAATTGGGCTAACCTTTTTCTTTTGAACTTTATCATTGGATTTAAGTCCATCATTTGGTAGGGAAAACTTTTACCATTTTAGGATTTGAAGAGAAGACTAACAATCCCATTAACAATATCCTTGTCCTTGGATTGAAAAATATCAGCATAAGGAGTTAGTCTTATGAGGACAAGGATAATGTTAATGGGATTGTTATAATATGGGGACACTGCTGGATTGAAAAATATCAGCACTAAAAGGGCAATGCTGTACAAACACCCAATGCATCAAGTATATGAGTAGGCATGCAGAGGAGCACAAACCATGTAATCCATGTCAGTTTTCCCATTATCCTCCGAAAATAAGCTTGAGGAGCCTCCACGTTGAGCCGCTGCTCTGTTATCCATGTAAGAGGATACCTCCATACAAGTTTTCAAGCCAGGAAGTAAGTTCCTAGCAATGAGGCAACTGCAATGAATGAGATATGCATTAGAGCTGATACATATTGACATAACAATCTGATTTGAGCATATCACTTGACCAAATATAGTTCAACAAGAATCTGTAACCAACACTTCATCAACTTCATGTATTATAGAAGTACGACCAAGTGGTGAGGTAGGGGTTTAGAATATGATCTGCATAAAAAGAAAGAGCAGATTTCTCATGAGGGACTAAATGAGCTAAAGTATGGTGTAGCATTTACCCATGTGCTCGTTTTGTCTCGTAACATGAAAAAAAGAACTCTCCTTAAATGCAAAAGGGTCCCTAGAAAGCCATAAAAAAGATGAATGTTCCCTACTTTCACTTCTATGATTGACTGATTGATTGATACTGAGGAAAGTTCAGTAACTAATCTTGGCATAGAAAGAAACAAAAACTTATATTAGCTAACATATGGTCTTTTATACAAAGGCATATCACAGGTAAAGTGTAACTACAACAACATGCCCAGTGCAATCCCACAAGTGGGCTCTAGGGAGGGTAAGATGTACACAGACCTTACCCCTACCTTTATGGGGAAGATAGACTGTTTCCGATAGACCATTGGCATGAAAGAAAATAAGAATTTGAAGCACTGGTGTGAGCTAGATAAATATCTGTGTCCCCACTCCTCTCTAGCCATGAAGCTGTAGCCCACATACTATCTGTGTCCCCACTCCTCCCCCAAGCCCCTTTGCCGCCAACTATACCCCAATCACGTAGGCTCTGGTGTGAGCTAGAAAAATATCCCTGAGTTCGATGCTGATTCATTTATCACAATAATACAAGTGAAAAGGACTCCGAAAAACATCTGATACTCCATCACCTTCATATTGCTTATTCCTTAAATGACATCAATAATACTTCTGTAAAAGATAATTTAACATAGCATAAGTTCCCAGAAAATGCAGTACAGCTAAAGCCATCTCCTGTTCATAGCCCACCGACCAATTCATACTTATCTAAACTTTCAACTATCTGCAGTTGCACATGGTTCCTCACAGGAATGTGTGCCCTTTTGAGTCCAAAGCTTAATCAGCACTATAATAGCTTCTCCCAAATATGGTGGCAGATGGTACAATAATATGTGTGCCTGTAGAACCATATGAAGTACCTCCATCGGAAATTATTACAAGCATCTAGAGAATGTGAAGAAAATGAGGATTGGCTATCTGGAATCCCCAGGAAAGGACTGCTTGAAATTGGCGGGAGACACAAAAAAGATAGCAGTATATCCATATGGAAATCCTTTAAATGAGTACAAAGAATGTGGACCTTTACAACAACAACAACATACCCAGCGAAATCCCACAAAGTGGGGTCAGCATGTGGAGCTTTGGATCTTAAAAATAATTTCACAGATGTCAGCTTGGAAACAATAATGTGTGTAGCTGGAAGAGAATGACAGACAGTTCCTATTTCTGAGTTTGACCTATCATTGCACGCGGAAACAGCGTCTAATGCGTCTTGCACAAATACAAGGTAAGGTTGCATATATCAGACATAATGTGGTCCGCCCTTCCCCAGACCTGTGCATAGTGGGAGCTTAGTCCACCGGGCTCCCTTTAGTCTGACACTCTGACTTATCATTGCATGTGGATGAAATAGATTGCATGGGTTGTAAAGTTTTAAGGATTTGTTACCACTGACCTGAGTACTTCCAAAAGTACCAAGTGACATGTGAAGACTCAGAGACTCCTTTTGTTTTTACCATCTAATCTCTCACTCTCTGTTCTGCTGTCAACAAGAAACAACTACAAACTACCTTACCAGATGATATCCACATGGAAAGAAAAAACCTAGTGTAACAATTTTTTGTTAAATCTCAAAGAAAGGTACAAGTTAAATTTGGAACAGTCATTTCAATCTTTTTCATTCACATGGACATGCATTTCTTACCACTGATGATATCAACCTATTTTAATGTAAAATAATTGTAATTCCATTATTGAGGAAGAACCAATATCAAATAAAAATCATACCTATTTCTCCCAAATATCTCTATCCCCTTTAAGTATAGTTCTTTCTCTAGGGGTTTCCATTCTGGTAGATTTTTGGAGCAGGATGCATGCTTCACAGTTTCCTTTATAGTGTCCTCTGCTTCATTTCTGACATTTTCCCCAGTCTTATGCAAAGAAGTACCATGATTATAGCCAGACTGATCTGGTGCTTGTGAATGTGATACATAATCATTGGTGATAATAGACATCCCATTGCTCTCAGATCCATCTTCTGCTGCCACACTAACAGCATTAGGGAGTGACAATTTCCTTCTCTTACCAGAAGAATCTTGTTGGTCATCCAAAACTAGATCTGACTTCTCTAAAGTTGTGTTTATAGACTCTGATGCTCCATGCTTCATTTTGCTATCAATGTGCTCGTCTATTGTGACAGGGAAACATGCACAAGTTGAACCAGCAACAGGTAACTCCAAATGTTATAGACAAGACAAGAAAAATCAGCAAAGCGATCTGTCATCAAAAGTGTGTGAATCATCGTCACCTGGATCTCTAGTTCTATTGATGTCCATAGTGCTACCTCCCGCTTCTGAAGTGTGTTTTTCTAGTCCTTCCACTGGATCTACAGTTGAATATTTAGTCTGGTTTGCTACACCTTTTACCTAAAACCTCAAAATGAATTTCTCCCACATAAAAAGCTGAAAGTGAGTGAAAAAAGAAGAAGGGACAAAAAGGGGAAGAGCAAGTTAGCAAATGAGAGCAATCAGTAGCAGTGGCAAGTGTTACCAAAAATGAACTGATTATGTAATATAAAGGAAAATTTTAAAATCAGAATGGAGGTTTTAAAGCCTAGAAAATAGATGTATATTTACGATCATCTACTCCACAGATGGTAAACTTGGCATTTGACGGTCAGATCCAAAACTAGCAAACCAGCTAATACCAAAGTTATATGTTAAAAGCAGAGCTGCCTAGATACTTACTGAAAAAGCTAAGCTGCTTAGTTAAAAAAGTTTGGGAACTAAAATACTACAAATATTCCGGACCAACTCAAAAACAAGGGTTATCTTAATATAAACCAAATCAATGATACACTGAGGGGAATTCCTAACTTAAAGAAGTATGATCTACTTGCTTGTGTATAAATGTCGAAAGAATACCTTAAGATAACACCGATCACCGCAAGGTTTTCTATCATCTTCAGAATCAGAAGAATAGGGCTGCTTTTCAATCTGCCAAATGAAAAAGACTTTCAGATTTTCATATACAAATTCGGTAGAATAAGCTGGGCTAATTATACTTACAGCATCAATAAGAATTTGTGAACAGCCATGGAGACGGCAGTCGAACACCTGTTTTAGTACAGGGAGCCAATTAATAACACATTAAACTTCTGTTTCAGTTAAAAAAAACACGTTTCAATCACATACCAGACAGCGGCGACAGAAAAGGTTATCAAAAGAATCTAAAGCAGCAGTAAGGCTTTTGTCCAGAAACATGCTCCCCCCAAATCCACTTTCCCTAGAATCTTTCAAGCTTTTGCCGTCTGTATCTTGATGTTTTTCCTCAAGCACATTACAGTGCTCCTAATAAACAAACAAACAAATACAAATCAGATAGTATACAAATTGATTTCACAGGTAGCAACTAACAAGACAACCATGAAAGATAGAGAAACATGAGTCAACATGTGAGCAAGCCCAAACACACATAAATGAGGTAACTAAAATATCTACTATCTATAAGTTCATTACCCAATTACATCACCAACTCAGTTTACCAGGATTTCAGAAGTGGTGCCTCCAACATACTGGGTCAAGATGTCAAGAACCTCTTCGTTAAGCCCAAACTCTTGTGAAGCCATCCTACAGAATCCCATAAAGTGAAAATAAGATGGCTCTGTGAGAAACAAAAAGAGAAGCAAACTGACAAGCACAACAAAAAAATATGTTTCCTGTCTGAAATCTGAAAGCTGCTACACCTTTCTGTCAGAAAACTACTAGAACGAAATGCTAGCACCTCCCTCCAGCTGGCTAAATATAGGTAGGATATTCTAGTTCACTGAAGGTGCGTGGAAGCTTACATTACATACAGAAAGCTACCTATTCTATCCAAGGGAAAGAAGTGTAACATCCCAGGCTACTGTGGCAGGAGACTGGGGATAGGACAATATAACTAATCATCTGTCAATCCAACAACTTACAACAATCAAATCAACACCCTTCATACCAAAAAGAGATGATTTTGGATGTATGAGAGTCAAAGCACCTACTTTTTGGTGTATATCTGAACATTGACCTTCTTTATGGTTTTAAAAATTACATATTTAGAGACTACGTAAAGTGATACAGATCACAATGTTCTATTAAAGTACTTACAAATTTCTATATGTTTTGATAGTATTTTTTTTTATAACCGTGGTGTCTGGACCAGCTTGCACGCATCTTGACCAATACCACGGGATACCTCCCACCAGCATTATGTACAAGTAACTGTCCACCAAGCCTAGGATAGATGGGAAGAAATCACCTAGTGTTTTTTTTGTCTCTGTTAAGATTTGAACTGAGACCTCATGGTTCTCAACCCACGTCATTGACCACTCACCCTTTGGGGCTAATAGTAATTATATACGGGATAAAGGGAGTATTTTTCTTTACCGGTGTGAGCTATGAGTGTCTGAGGAAAACCTATCATCATTTCACAAAACCAAAAATTAAGGAAATCTATGGACACAGAAAAAAATAAGAACAGAGCTGAAAGGCGAAATTGTGCTCTGCATCTGTATTATTCAGGAAACAACAGAATAAATCTTCTAATTCTAGTAAATGGAAATCTCAAATGTAAAGAAAATGGCAAGGATAAAATTGCAGAATTTCTTTACTGTAACACTTCGGAAAGTTCGAAATGTTTGAAGGCCATTAAGAAGTTCTACACATTTTAACTACCTTAATTTGTGTTTGAATGAGGGCTAATGATATGAAGCACATCACATGGACACGATGATAAGTATATGAGGTATATTGGAAGTGATTATGGGGTCTAGGAGAGCCCTGGGGCCAAACCAAATTGGAAACCACACTACCGACTAAAATTGCATAGAAATGCGCACAAAGCCTAACTTTAAACTAGCATAACTCCCAATCTATAAAGAATTATGGTGTGCACTATATATCAAATTAAAGTTTTTTTAGTACAGTTTCCAAAGGTTCAAGCCATTAGTTATCTGGATATTCATACAAGGAGATATGGCCATTTTACCAAAGACTGACAGTGCTGTCACGGGTCATGCGACACATAGCCACAGCAACAAACTTCCAGGTCTATATAAAAACCAGTTTCGGGACAGAATTGGTTTTTGAGAAAGGGGTTAGGGTTGTGAGCTCAAAAGTGGCAATTTGATGCTTGGGAGCTCTATTACAAACCAAGGTACGTTACTAATGATTTTTTGAGTTAATTATACTTGATATACATGGATTCTAACATCATTTAAACAAACAAATCTATAGATTTTATCAAATTGTTCAAGAACACCAAAAATCCCAAGCTTACGGTTTTTGAGGAAAAACTTGAAGGAGGTAAATACACTACCTAGAACTTGTTTATTTATTAAGGTCCAAAGTATTCGTTGCTAGTTGTGGTGGTTGAAAGAGTTGTAAATGGAAAACTCTAATTGTGTTGGAAGTTGGATAAATGGTGAGGAAGTTTGGATATGCTTTGGCCTTTGATGTATTTGAGATACCGTATTTGTAGATATCGACTTATTGATGATGTTTGGATAGTTTATCAAGTTGATTGTCATAGTATTATTTTGGAGCTTGAAGTTGAGGTAAGTTAAGATTTACTCTTCTTGAGGTGTTTTCTCTACATGTGTTCAAGATAATAATGTGTAATGTGAGGCAATACTTGTGGGGGCGAGCGAGTGTGGTTCTCTCCATGCTTTATAAATTGGGTTGCATATGGCATACCAATGATTCATAAACAATGTGTAGATATGAAAATTTAGAGTTGAAGCTAATTGTTGAAATGGTACTTGAAATGAAATTTCATAAGTTTATGAAGACTTGCACGATTCTAAAGGCACAAAAACAAATATTTCAATTGTGTCAAAAATCACATTAAAGTGCTTTTCGTTTAACTGATTTATATTCAATAATATTTATGCTTTTAACAACCAAATGATTTGAAATAACACTTGATGAATACTTTGCATCTTAAATCTTCGTTTGGTAAATGCTTTGATAATTTGAGGAAAGATTATATATTGTTTTTTGTTCAAATAGTTTGGATTGGCTATGAGCGCCATGATTTGATAAATGTACATATCTTTTAGGCTACTAAGTCATGAATCTATTTTAGAATATTTAAATTGTTTTGGGAGTTACTATTGTTCACCACGATTCGCTTCAGATAGATTCCGTTTGTTGTCACAAAATTACATGTGCCAGTGTAGGCATAGACTCTACCTAATGGTAAAGGGACAGGGTAAAGTGTCCCCATGGAAGGGTATAGTGTGCTATAATAGTATGGTTGAGTCGATTCGTACGGCACTACAATGAGACGACTTGAGCAAGTAGGGTATATGATACTAGCCACTAAGTTGATCACCTAGTTGACCTTGGATCTTGTGACGGTGTTGGTATAGTACTCCCGGTGAAATGTAACATTTCCATATATTTAGGCCTAACGAGCCGAAAGTGATTTCAATGAGTTAATTCAATTGAAATGAAAATTTATAATTTTATTTAATCATGCTTGAGAATAACTTGTTCATTTATTATTGAAAGTTTATAAGGTTTCTGAAATGGAGTTTACACTTGACTTTTAAGTTCAAATGTTGAAATTTCAATTTGATATCAATGTATTATGTTTTATATCAAGTGATACTTGCATTGATTTTCTAATGAAGTCTTGTCCCAGCTTTGACTGAGAGAGAGAGTCAATGATACTTATAGAGTCTGTGACAATGTACTCTCAGTCCTCTTTAGGCCCCCTTTATTTTTCATATTTCAAGATGAGGCGTGACAACTGACACGTGATGAGCCGACATGGCTAGGGTGACTCTCTTCCTAATGTATATGTTGAGGCACAACTTTTATTCCATGGTAGCTAGTGTGTCCCTTATTCTTTTCTTAAGACAGGACTTGTCCCAAGAGTTTAATTCTATTCCATTGTATAGAGGCTCCATAGAAAGTTGTGTTTGGTTGTAATAATGGGAGTTTACATGACATACATGGAAAGACATCCCTTTTATTTTGATTTCATTATTCTTGTGAAATGCTTCAGGTATGTTCTTTTGAAGTTGAAAATACTTCATGATTAATTTGAAAATGTATAAAAAAAAGAAGGTCAAATGGCTTTCATGCATATGGTCAGGATGCATCATATGGGTTTGGTTTGCTCAGGTAGGGTAGTGTGTCGTTAGCTGGTCACGTGGATTTGGGGCATGACATATACAAACCTTCCCTATGTAAGCACTAAGCATTAGTTGCGACATAGAGAAATAAATCTACATCAAATCCAACTCTTCGAAACAGTCTATGCCCAATCTTTCTCTTTGACACAGAAGCAAAAATCTGTTTAACAAATGAACAATAACATTTTATAAAGTTGTAATACATGCTATATTATCTGAACTCACCTAAGAATTTTGTCCTCTCCCTCAGAAAAATGGCGTTTCTCTTCCTCTGGTTCTGCTATGTCTTCCTCACTGTCACTACAGATTAGTGCCTCGCTACCCTGCTGGTCATAATATATCCGCCTTCTCCCAACCACTGATTGATCTTCAGCCATTCTTTGATTTCTGTGTTTTGTGAAGAAAAATTGAGAGCAAAGAGCAAATAAAATCCTCAATTTGAATAAGAAAGAAAGTATAATAATCATGGTAGCATCAATTATTGGCCTAATCGAAAACTCAGAAGTACATAATATAGAAGCTAAAGAAGAGTAACTGGAGAAGGCATGATGAACAAGATTAGCTTTAATGCATGATAATGGATGAATAATACTACTGAAAACTAATTTTCCCCCAATCTTCTCCAAGCTATTAAATTGTGGAACTGCCTTAAGACTTCAGAGTGGGACTTCAGCTGTTGATGGTAACTTATCACCAAAATAGATATTAAAAGGAAAATAAATCCACGACAAAGGTCAAATGTTCTATCTCAAGCTTGTCATGAAAGTGTTTTGTCCAAAACAAATACGGAAAATAAGAAAAAGATGCAAATTTTAGTGCTTCTAATTAAGCCTTATACTGGCGAAATATTTAGGTAGCTAACCAACGTAGCTAGCACAAATGCTATTTTTAGAATTTCTTTCCTTAAGTGTCCTCTTCTATGGACTTTTTCACAGTATTGTACTTGAGATAGCTATGAGTATCACATACTTGTCTAAAAAGATCCAAGTAGTATATGGTGGAATGTTCTGAATGAAGGGAAGTCTAGCAGTTATTGAAGATACGACTTCCTCTCCATTAGCATAGTCCCTGTCTCCTGAACCTTGAACAAGTCCACCAACTTTGCAGAGGGGACTTGATATTCTTAAAGAAAGCATTTTACCAGTCCCAGAGTTCTTCATAGTATCACTCCTTGATGTAGCCAACAAAAGAAGTTCAGAAACATGATTTTCTAGCTTCCTTTTGTTCTCTTCAAGTTTGTCCTACACAAAAATAACCATGTCAGATAATCCTTTGCCCTTTCTTTTAATTATGGTTTTTTTTTTGGAGGGAGGGGATTACAAAACCACTATTCATGTTGTGCCCATCAATTAAAAGAAACATTGTAAGCAATTATTCTAGCAAATTCATATGACATAGCACTCGCATTCTTCATTTCAAGTACAGTTTTTTTTGTTGATGTTTTGTTTCTCCAAGTACAGATATATCCTTTTATGATATATCTGTGTGTATATATGTCAGCAAATTGGCAGCCCGCACGTTTAATTGTACACTTTAAATTTTTAAACTTCCACTCAAAAGTCTTCCAATTGGAAACTCAGAAAATAGAAGTTACTCACGAATTACTTTGCTCACAGAACAAGAAATAGAAAAACAAAAATCTGTAAGAAAAGAATATTCATTTGAGATCAAAGTTTCCAATGAATGTTCTGCATTAACTACGGTATGGGTTGGCCGAACACCATTCAACATAGAAAGAGATAAGAGTATCAGAGAAATGCACAAGCCTATCTGTGTGCTTGCTATGATATCAGCAGAAATACAGTTTTAAGTGTTGAATATAAAATAGAGAAATGCAAAAGAACTAGTACCCTAACTGAAAGAACTCTGTCCGTTTGAATTTGCCTTTTCAGCTGATTGATTCTGTACGTTAGAGATGCCGAAGAATCCCCTTCATTTTCTCCATCGGACTTCTGTCAATTTAGAAAGATAAAGTTTTCACCCATGCTTAATTAATCAAAAAGAAACACAAACAAATACTCAGCTATAATTGAATTGGGAAAAAAGAAAAAAGAAAAAGCTTAGACCTCATTAAATTACCTAGTAAAGACTATATTATCTGATGACATTAAAACAACACATAAAGAGGGGAAAAGAACTCATAACCCATAATTTCATTCAACAAGGTAAGTTCAATAAATCATTAGCTAGATTGACAATTAAAGCTTAGTAAACACAATCCAGGAAATATGTAAATCACACTACTTTCCTAATTCTTACTATTTCCTTACCCTTTCCCCCTGTTTCCTCATCCATTGGAGCAAGGAAAATTACCAAGAACATAAAAAAAATACCCCACAAGAAAAGATGGATCAACAAGATGATCGGGACAAATGGGTGTGCAAGAAATAGTTTAATTTGATGATGTGATTAACTAAAAAAAACAATTCAAACACAGAATCAAGAAAGGTACTGACAGTGGGTGTGGGCGCAGATTCAGCAGAGATGGAGCTGGAGGAGATCATCAAGTCTTGTGTAGATAATTTTTCACAACAATAGGGAAGTGAAGGTATAGTTTTGATGAAGAATAAAGGAGGAGAGGAGAGTGGCGGAGTGATAGGAGACTTGCGTGGAGAGGGACTGATGATGTGACATGAAATCCGAATATGATATTACAAAAATATACTTCCACTATAAAAGAATTTCAGTTAAGAGTGAATATGTCAAAAACATATTTAAATTATTATTATGTTTGTCTCGTTTGGATAATGTTATATAAAATTATAAGATAAAATTAAAGTTTTATTTGGACATTCGTATATTTTTTAATAAACATAAAATCCGCATAAGTTGTAAAACTATTAAAATTGTCCCAATATTTATACCATCTTACCAAATAAGCAAAAATTTATAAAATCGCACGATATAGTATATTAAGGGTGTGTTTGGTAGGAAGGAAAATGTTTTCCAAAGAAAATGTTATCTTGGAAAACAAATGGATTTCTAACTTATTGTATCATTTTTTGTTAGTGAGTAGAAAATATTTTTTAATGTTTGGTTGGTGAATGAAAAACATTTTTCTAAAAAATATCTTTTATTTTTGGCTTGAGACCAAAAAAATCCTTTAGGAAAATAATTTCTGACTCGAAAATCAACCCCGATAATCAATCTAGGACCCAATCCTGACACCCGAACTAGGACACAACCCCGACGATAGTTCCAAAATCCGAACCAGGACCTGACCCTAACTTTCGATATTGAAATATTTTCAAAAATATTCTTTTTTTAAAAAATATGGGGTAGGGGGATGGCACAGAGGATGTAGGAGTGGCGTAGAAAATAAATTTTAAAAATTTGAAATAATTTTTTAAATAAAAACAAAAAATTTGACGGGGATGGCCGTGGGGAGGGGGTGGTTGGGGTCATAAAAATGAAATTTTTTAAATTTGAAATATTTTTCAAAAATAAATTTCTTTTAAAATAAATTTGACGGGTGGTGGCGAGAGATGGGGTTAGGAGGAGGCGTAAATATGAATTTTTTTAAATTTGAAATATTTATCAAAAACAATTTAAGTTTTTGACGGGGGTGACCTCGGGGGTGGGGTAGGGGGTGTCGTAAAAATATTTAAAAAAAATAAATAAATTTGGCGGGTACGTTGGGTGGGGGAGGGAGGCAGGTGGCGTAAAAATGAAATTTTTTAAATTTGAAATATTTTTTCAAAATACTTTTTTTTTCTGGGGGAGAGGGGGAGTAGGGGTTGGATAAGGTAAAGCAAATCTTAAATTTTTAAATTTTTTTTGTTTGGGGGAGGGGGTCTGGGGTTGGTTTGGAGTAGGGTTAGAAAAATATATGAAATTTAAAAAATAACATTTTTTTTAAAAAAAAAAAATTGTATGGGGAGGGTCGCGTATAGGGTACGGGGTAGGGTAAGAAAAAATATTGTAATTGAAGAATGAAGTAGAGTTTTGGAGAATGTTTTCCTTAGTTTATGAAGGGAAGCCATTTTGCTTAAATTTGAGGAAAACAAGTTGATTTGGAAAACATTTTCGAAAACATTTCCACAGCCAAACGGGAAAATTGGAAAACCAAAAAATGTTTTCCTTCATACCAAACACACCCTAAATATACTATCACATAGCTACTAAAAACACAATATTTATTGATCAAATTTTAATTCAATAAAAAAAAAATTGAACATAAGTTGTAGTGTACTAATTTTTAATATAATCTTCTCACATAGTACGGACAATCTTCTCACGTCGAACTTGCAATTTCTCGATCATATGACCGAGAAGATGAACCAACATTGTATCTTTGAGCCATTTGTTTGTCAACTTGATTGGTAAATAAATTTGATCAAAAAAATTGGTGAATATAAATGGTAAAGTAGGAATTGATTTTAAAGTAACACGGTGAATAGTCGTTATATGAGTATAAATAATTTAAAAAGTAATGATATGAATTATAAATTTTATTTACATATGAAATTAATGGTTATTAGATATAAATGTGGGATTGTTTTTACAATATATAAACTTGTGAGACAATTTTTATATTGGAAAAGTTCCAAATCATGATTGAAATTTTCAAATTATGCTTTTCAGAGAATTTGAAATTTCATCTCATGATACAAAATCACATGTCCAAACGCCTACTTAATTTCATAATGTGAGTTTCATATCTAAACTATCAGTTAGAGTGAATATGTCAAAAATATATCTAAACTATCTTCTTCTTTTTTAATTTTATGGGTGTGAGTTTCAAACCTAAATTATCACTCATTAGGTTGAGAAATATATCTTACTGGTATGTGTAATATACTCATTTTTATTTAAAAGAAAAAACATAATGTATTTCTTAAACTAATGAGTTATAAATTAAATATGATTAAAATCAAAATCAAACCAATTTAATCGGCTTTAAAATTATCAAAATCAAACCAAATCAAATATAATATACATTTATCGATTTGATTATTATCGGTTCAGTTCGAATTGGTTCGGTTATTCGGTTATCAACCATACACAAAAATAAAATAAATAATTTAAAAGGTGAAAAAAATGATAACAATTCATTCAAAATGAAAAAAATAGTTAGAATGACTAACATTATAGATCTTTCGATCACTTAATTTACTAGGAATAAAGCTTCAAAATTCACTATTTTGTCCTAGAGGGAAGAGACAAAGAGCCTCATAAAGAATTGTCATAAACATTCATATACGTGAAACAAATAAGATAAATGTTCTCACATTGGACATTTTTGGTTTCATAAGTAAATTATAAATAAATTTTGATGAAAACATATACAAGATCTTTAAAATTGTTTATAAAAACAATATATTATGTATGTATAATAATAATATATATGTATATAATTTGTCGGTTTGGTTCGATTATTTCTTTGTTTTTTTCGATCAAAATCAAAACCAAACCAAAATACTATTGGTTTTTAAAAATCTAAAACCAAATCAAACCCAAATAAAATCAATTTATTTAATCGATTTGTTTTGATTTTTCGATTTGAATAGTTTTTTATTCAAACCGTGAACACCCCTAAATATAAGTGTGTTTTTGATACTTCAGTTTTTTAATTATCATAAGTTATTAAGAAAACTATAAAAGCTTTCTTGTTTCTATTTTCTAATTTGTGAGTTTTCAAAAATACTATTATATTTTTATATTTAGTTTTTTATTTTATTCGCAATGAAAGTTTTTATAACCTGACTAATGTTATAAAACATATGAGATTATTAAGTTCAAGTCTTAAAACTACGTAAATCTTATCGTATGTTTTTAATATTATAAATTTCAAATGTCTTCGTCTCTTTTTTAAAGTTCATATTGAGATCTATATTGAAATGAAAGAAATTATTATTATAATAAATGAAATTTGACAAAATAAAATTAAAATGATCATATTTATCCCTATACTTAGTTCGACTAGAAGTATGGCTGTCCGTTTGGATTGGCTTAACACTCTGTTTGGATCATTATTATTATTGTATTGTATCGTTACTATATTTATAATATTTATTTTGATTGTTACNTTCGACTAGAAGTATGGCTGTCCGTTTGGATTGGCTTAACACTCTGTTTGGATCATTATTATTATTGTATTGTATCGTTACTATATCTATAATATTTGTTTTGATTGTTACTTAAAATGTATTGTATTGTATTGTATTGTTAAATTCCGTTGTTACGTAACAATGAAAATCCCATTTTATGAAACAACCAATTTGGTGTGTTCCCATTGTTACTTAATTTCTTTTTCCAATTATATCTTTACATAATATTTCATAATACTATTTTACCCTTTACCTTATATTATTTAATTCTAGTCAAACCTCCTACCCTAAAATAATTAAGGATATTTTAGTAAATTTATAAATTACAATACAATACAATACCGTCAAACCAAACAATAAAAATGTTATTAAACAACAGCAAACAATACAGTCTAGCCAAACATCGTATCTATCATACAATAGAGTACAATACAATACAATACATTATGAAACAATGATCCAAAAAGAGTGTAAAAGATGTAACTTTTTAAAGTCAAAAATAAAAAGTCAAATGTAAATTAATTTTAAGTCAAAAAATGAAAAGTAGAGGAGACCTAATTTTAGTTTTTAACTTATTTTAATTTATTTTTAACCTTGTCAAACACTTTCTAACTTATTTTAAGTTACTTTTGACCTATTTTAAATTATTTTTTATATTTATCAAACACTTTTAAAAATAAAAAAACTGACTTAAAAATAGATTTGACCAACTTTTAAGTCAATTTTTACTCTAAATATTCATTTTTGGGGGCACCATGTTGTGTCCGTTTTTAGATTTTTTTAAGTTTACTCTCTCGGGACATTTCAGACGTATATAACTAAAGTTGATAGAATTCGAACATTTTTTACCGAAGAACGTGCAGAAATTGACTAAATTTATCATTATTTTATTTTGCAAATCTCAACAATTCATTATATAATTTTTTTCTAAATAAACTCAAATTTAAAATATAAGTTTCATATATCAAAAAAAAAATAAAAAATTCAATCATAAAAATAATAACACATCTAACAAATTCATTTAACATTGACTGAAGTGTATATAAAAATTGACTAAAAGTTCGATTATATATGCCAAATATAATAATAATTAAAAGAAGAAGAACCATACACCTTTATCGAAGTTACTTAATACTCTAAATGTTCATACAAATAAAAGACAAAATAAGTATTAGTTAAATTTATTTACCCAGCCTTTTTAATTAATAAACAAATAAATAAGGCGATCAAAATATAGTCATCTCATGAGTATATCATCCTCTACAGTAATACACTAATATTAATGCATATAAATATAGGAGGTGATATTTCTCCGTTCACTTTTAATTACTTGTTATTTATTTTTAAAATAAATTTTTATTTTTATTTGTCATTTTTGACATATGAAGAAAAGAAAATTATTTTTTTTCGTGGTTTACCGGTAAACTTTATCTTTAGCATTAAATATTTTATTTTCCAAATCATTTTCTAAAATATCATTTAATACCTATATCAATAATTATTTTCTTAATGGGTGTGCCAAGTCAAAGTATGACAAGTAAAAGTGAACGGAGGGAATATGTTTTAAGCGATTAATTAAAAAACTTTTTTAATTGCTAAGTCAAGCATTGTTTGCCTGACAATTCACCCTTCATTCTCAAGCAAACAAGAGGTATCCATTGACACCCAATTTTGATGACCTATAACCCTTTTCGAATTACTATTCGATTAAGTATGTATTTTAAAATTCATTCTTTGAATTACTACAGCAATTTTGTCAACGAACGCGTCTCGGGCCGAATTGACTAACCTAACCCACCCTTAAGGAGGCTTTTACGACGAAAGCTAGAAATTGATCACTGATCCAATTTGAGTATCTCTGTAGGATAGACCTCAACAGAAAACTGAAGAGGAATGCATCAACAAAACTGCCCTTCCATATAGATCGTCGTGGCATGAACGAATTTCTTCGCTTCGATTCCGCCCCTAAAGCTAGCTTCTACTCCTCCTCCTTCTCCTTTAGGATAGGATCCTCCTTGGTCCTTTTTACATAACACTCTCGGCCGCCCAAGAGGGGTCAACATAGAATGAAGGGGACGACCCTAATCTTGTGTTGGCTTTGCCAACTTATTGTGTTGCGGGTGGAGAAAAGTGAACGTGGGGACTCGGGTCGGGGTGCAGCGTAACTAAGAGAGCTATTCCATTTAGGGCGAGACAAAATGGGCGGGCACGGGCGGTCTGGTGTCCGAGCCGATTGGTCAGACGACGACTACTTCACTTATTATTTTAGTATTAGCCGCCTATCCTATCTCCCCCTTTTATGCCTTCGGCTATTACCGGCTGGCAAGGCTTGGCCCAACACTTGTTTAAATTTATACTTAATTTTATCTAATAATTACACACTTTAATATTTAATTTACAAAAAAAAAAATTGTTACTATTATTATTGTTATTATTTTATCAAAATTACTATTATCAATATTATTATTTTTGTCGGTTGTAAATTTGAAATAATTAGTTTATGTATCTACTTAATACTTATATTATATAAGTGTGTTTATTTTGTATGAAAATTATTTATTATGTATAGTATGTTTTTAGTTGGATAACAATTTATTAAATCTTCCTCCAAATCGTTTAAATCATAGCACATTTCATTCAATTTATTTAATTCGTAGTATTTTTTCTATTCAATTCATTTCGATTATAACCAATTCTATGTCAATTATAGTCATTTATTTATTTCGATTATAACCGGTTGAGACCAACTATGGCTAAATCATAGAATCTCCTCTTTCAATCTCATCCGCTCATTTCATCTAATCAATCTCATCTTTCATTGCAGCCGTCTTTCGGAACTAATTCAATGATTATGATTAAATTTCTTTCACTTTTCTTTTAAACACTCCAACACACCCCAAATCCTAACATTCCTCAGTCTTCCTCTCCTCTCCAAAGCAGCGTCGCACCCCTCCCTCTCTTCTGTTCCAGCTCCGTCGAAGACACCGACGAACCACCACAGCCGGCCGCCACGTCTTCTCCTCTTCTGCAGTCCTTCTTCTTTGGCAAAAAACAATTAACTCTTTACATAAATAAATAAATATTAGTGTTTAAATAATCAGTTTTGTATCAATTTTTTATTTTTTTTTTGCAAAGTTAGATATCATGCCTATAAGATTTAGATAATTTTTTAACATATTATTTGGGTGTAGAAATTCATGCATATAGGCTTCAAATAAATATTTTTTATCATCCTTTATTTAGAAACCATGCCTACAAGATTTAATGACAATAATCAATCCGATATTATGACTATAAATCCTCACTAAAATTTCAGAATGTTATAAAATGCTATAATAAGAATTTCAACATGTTCAATCAAATAGAAATCATGCTTATACGTTTCTAATATAATTTTAGCTTGTATATTGTATAAAAATCTTGTCTTGAATTTAATAAATATCTTTCGGAATGCTATTAACTGACTTATCCTGCTCAGAATTTGATAATTTAACATAATTACATTTTCTTGCCGCTTTAAATATTAAATAGTGTGTCGTTATAGTGCCCGTTTGTATGTCTACGCACACACATTAATGCGCGCCCATGATCCTTCACTACTTATGTGTTTGCAAGCATGTCAATAAAAATTAGAGGCTAGCATGAGACTTTATATGCTAATTGATCGTGCTATTTGTTATGTTTGACACTTAGGGTCTAATTAGAAATCTTATGATTCGTTTGAGTCTAAAACCTACCGTTTAGTAAGTCCAATGCCCCTTGGACCTTAAGATGAGACGTTAGGCACCTCTTAGGACGTTAGATTTTGTTTCAGTTAGCTCGCTTTAGTTTTAATAATAAATAAAATTAGGGATATGGGTAGATAGGCCCTTTTCAGAAATGATGTAAATTGATCCGAATAGAAAACGACAAACTATGATTTGTCTTTCGATTACTAAGCCATGCACTGATCCGAGAAGGATAATTTAGTTTAAGTTTAACTAACTCGTTATTTTGTTATAATTTATGTGGTACAGATGAAATTTGGAGAGCCACTCAATTTTTTAATATATATTTTTCTTAAAAATTAAGTTTTTAATTATCGTAACTTATAAAATTGACATAATTTGTAAACTAATATGTTATTTTCTCTGTCCCAATTTATGTGGCATGAATCAAATTTGAAGAGTTTTATTTGTGGTACTTTTAATTTTTAAAATTCAATGACATATGTTTTTTTACTAATAATATTAATGATCTAATATTAACATTAGAAATAAAAAAGTGATTTACAGATAAAAAATAGAGAAATAAAATAATTAAACGTATTACTTATTAAGTAGTACTTATTTGTTTTTTTTTAATATACATATTTACCTATGTAAATAACGTTTTCTTAAATAATAATAATAATACTATTTTTAACTATATAAAACAAAATATTTTTGATGACATTTAAAAATAATTTTTTTTATGTAAGATAGAAGGTGGAATAACTAAAATATGAATCCGAAATATATTTACGTAATACAAANTATTAACATTAGAAATAAAAAAGTGATTTACAGATAAAAAATAGAGAAATAAAATAATTAAACGTATTACTTATTAAGTAGTACTTATTTGGTTTTTTTAATATACATATTTACCTATGTAAATAACGTTTTCTTAAATAATAATAATAATTCTATTTTTAACTATATAAGACAAAATATTTTTGATGACATTTAAAAATAATAATTTTTTTATGTAAGGTAGAAGGTGGAATAACTAAAATATGAATCCGAAATATATTTACGTAATGCAAAATATTCCTTTTTAATTACCACTAAATTAGTAAATTGATTGAATTAAAAATAGAAATAAAAAAGTGATGTTGTCTAGGCTTGATCTTGAGACCTCGTGCATGAAATGTGAACTCAATATATATATTTTAATCTCAATTTATGTAATACAAATAGAATTTGAAGAATCAATCAATTCTTTTTATATGTTTTTTAAAAAAATATTTGAAGTTATTAATTTGTTGTGAATTATAGTATCTTTTCTGTAATTTTTTAATAATATATGTTAATCCTATTCCAGTTCACGTGAATAATTATAAATATTTTCGGTTATTAATTTATTGTGAATTCTAGAACTTTTGATGTCATTTTCAAATAATTATATTTTCAGTTACTAATTATTGTGATTTATAGTATCTTTTACGTAATTTTTTTATAATATATATTATTCCATCGGTTCAAATTCATGCGACAATAACAAAATTTAAAGATTCAATTATTTTTAAAAAAAAAGAATTAATTTTTTAAAATATTGTACCTTTAATATATTTTATAGCTAAAATATATTTACGGAGTTATTAAATTTCGAAAAAGTTAATTGCCAAAAAAAAATGGTGAACCGATGAGAATAAAGAGAAAGAGATTAGAATTGTTGAAGTGGGGTCCATATGTTAAAAGGAAGTTGGATAGTAGTGAAAAGAAAACTGAAAAAATGAGGAATAGACAAAAACAAGGGCTCACATTTTTCGGCTGATGTAAAGAAAAGAGGGAAATATGGGTGGGCTTTTATGTCCAATAAATAAAGTGTAAAATATTGCAAATAATAACCAAGCTTAAAGGACAAAAAAACTATAAGGGCTCGTTTGGTGTGAGGGATAATACCAAATAGTCCCGGGATTAAATTATAGTACTGCTTATTTTGTTGTTTGGTTGGCAAGTTCGGGATAACTTATCCCGGAGTTAATAATTAGTACCGGGATAAGTTATCCCTCTCCTTGGGTGGTATAGTAATCCCGAGATAACTTATCCCGGGATAAAATAGGTAAATGACAAAAATGTCTCTTTCAACCCTTTTGTTATATCACTTTTTACATTAATGAAGGGTATTTTTGTAAACAAATAAATTGTTCTTAAAATTTATTATTTTGAATACAACAAACCAAACACTCAATAAAAAATAATCCCAACACAACTTATTCCATCATAACTAATCCCAACATAACTTATCCCAACATAACTTATCCCATCATAACTCATTTTCAAACCAAACGACCCCTAAGAGTAATACAACAAATAGTAAAGAGGAATAAGTGAGTCAAGGCCAATGCCCATTACCTAACTAACATGCTATCCGAATATGTGTCATTTATAACCTTCTATTAATGTTTAATCACCTCTCCCTAAGCTGAGTAAGTGAGTGTTTGGAGTGACTTATTTTTAAGTAGTTTTTTACTTTTAAGATCTTTTTTTAAATTTTGGAACAAAAATAAGTTTAAAATTGAATATTCACAACTTATGACTTTTAGCTTTTAGCTTATAAGCTATTTTTAAAAAATTGATCCAAACACCCTTAAGATAGGAGTGATCTTTTTATTTGGTTGAAAAGAGACCATAATAATTGAGGGGGAGTACACATACTTGTTAAGAAATCTTATATATCACTTATCCCCAAATTATTATTTTTTTTAAAATAGAAAGATAAAGG
Source organism: Solanum stenotomum (assembly GCF_019186545.1). NCBI lineage: Eukaryota > Viridiplantae > Streptophyta > Magnoliopsida > Solanales > Solanaceae > Solanum > Solanum stenotomum. The sequence goes on along the minus strand of NW_026027725.1, from coordinate 3,859 downwards.
GAGATAGATTGCTCTAGGGACAATCAAGGACTTGCCAAGTTGGCTAAATTTGCATGATTAAAAATTGAAAGCGAAGTGCCAAAATTAATGTTGAATTGGACGGCAAGAATTGTTTCTTTTTTTTTTTGTCGTATTGACCCACATTTTTTTTTAGAGACGAATAGTTACAAAACAAAACAACAAATTTAAGAGCAAGATTTTTAAGAGATATGTATCACAATAATAATAATTTAGGAGCAAAAAAGACAGAAAATATATAATATTATTGTGATCTAGAATTTGAAAAATATAGTGCATAAATATACAAGAGTCGAGAATTTGTAGCAAAATTGATTAATTTAAAACTTTTGAATAAGTGGATGAACTTTGTGAAGAAAAAAAACAACCACATAACTTGTAACTTGGTATATAACTTGCCAACTCACGTGAATTCGTATGCGATGGAGTACTTTGCATTTGTGCTCATCATCATCATATTATTATTATTATTATTATTATTAATAATAATAATAATAATAATTGTAATAATTGTAGCTAAATTATTTTTCAAGGTTGTTTTCTCCTCTTGCAGGAGCTCCCATCTTTTTGCTCTTTTGGTGACTCAAATTCACAACCTCCCAGGCTCTCTTGTCTTATTTTTCAAAAAATTATTTCTTGGATTTATAAATTTTTAAAACAATTCTTAAATACAGGAATTGAAGATATCAATCCGTTTAAAAGGTTGCACACGGTTAAATTATCCTTGGGATGTTAAATGAGGACTTATATAACCAAAATCCTCTTATTTAGTTTTTGAATTTTTTTTTATAAAAAAATTAATGCTTCACTGAAGGACCACCTAAGTGACTTGAATGATATTCTATTATTCTCTTTTAAGAATATATCAATATATTTGATAATGATAGAAAAGTTAACATCTTCCTAGTGTGTGAATAAAATACGGTAAAAATTGAATTATTCTATTGAATCGAAATTTTTAGTACTGTTATTTCGATATGATATTTGGTACGTATTTTAAGTATTTTTTTATTAATTAAATACTTGATTAAAATGTATAAAATAGCATTAGTACAAAACTAGTAATTTATATGATATATATGTTCGAATTTTGGTTAGTAGTCTAGTACTTTATTTTGTTTCTTTTTTAGTTCGATTAAAATATTTTTTTATGTAATTGATTAACGAAGAAATTTCTTATATTTCATTTTGAATATTTTTTACATGTATAATTGAGATATTTTTNGTTCATAAATTTAAAAATCCGACACAAATGGTTTGGTTTGATATTTGAAAAACCGGAACCAACCCGGCCATGTACACCCCTAGTTATCATTGTATGAGTATTTAAAGTCGAACAAATTATAATTATTTAACTTATTATACTCCAATTAAAATTACTGAATGAAATTTCTTAGTATAACACCATATTATATCATGTCCACTCTTGTGACTTCTCATTATCAAAAACTAATTTGACTTTTATTACTCTATTATATTTATCTCTCCTCACACTTTTTCATGTAATAAAAAGACATATATACAACTTTTTTGGGGAAACTTTAAGGATATAACAACAACATAAAATATTACACCACATAATTCAATATATAATATTATATCATATTATATTTGGGAAAAACATTATACATGACTGCTGTATTTAGTGCGGAGAAAAATATTTCTAATTCTTTTACATTCAGTTGGTTAAAATTTTTGAAACATGTTTTATGTAAGAAAATAAGTCTTGATAAAAATAAAAAAGCGTCTTTCAAAATGAAGATATGGTAAACAAATTACATAAGTGATATTCTATTAATATTATCCTCTGCCTTCTAACACATCTCATCTTCATCCTTATTTTCACCACCCTTGACGTCCTACTTTTCATCTTCACATTTTATAGTATTTATTTTAATTATAAAAAGTATTATTTAATTAATTATTTAACAAATAATAAATAAATAAATTATTGAAAAACACTTTTATCATATCAAGCACAGCCAATATGTCAAAGTACTTGTACAAACATGTATCATAGTATATAAAACGTGTTACTACTTATTAATAAGAGTCTACAACACACAGTAAGCACACACAAGGTGGTCAACATGTGTGCTTGAAGTAAATTTAATTTGAATGAGGTCAATTTGGTCATTTTAAATAATACTCAATGCTTCTTTTACTTGTACAAAATGCAAGGTTGTTTTATATGGACATCAAATGACCAAAAACCCAATATCATTTAACTCAATTGTCATATGTTATAGAGCATTGCAATTGGCTGAAAAGGAACTTCAGTGTAGCTACCATATAAATATTTGTACTCCTTGTTAGAACTGCCCCTATGCGGCTATGCTTATCTTATCAACCATGTGTTACGTGGTGAAATTAAAGACATGTCCTTGAGACAAGTCATTTTATGCAGGACCGACCTAGATATATATATATATTCCCTCCGTTTTATTTATATGTCATTTTTATTAAAATTAGATAATATTTAATATTTTTTTCATTCCTATTTAGTTGTTCATATTTCCTCTTTTAGTTGGTCCTATTTAGTTGTCCATTTTAACAAATCAAGAAAGGACAACAATTTTTTTCCTATTATACCCTTATTTAAATAAAATTGTCATAAATAAAGTAAATAAACTTATGAACTTCCCAATATTGATTAATTATCTTGAGTGAATTTATTTTGAAATTGTAAATTGTATTATAAGGGTAAAATTGTAACTTCACTATGCTAATCATTGTTGCCTTAATCTGTGTGTCATTTCTAAAGTGGACAACTAAATAGGGACGGAGGGAGTATTTGTCATTTCACAAAATAAATGCATAAATAACACTATTACTCCTAGTTTACCCCTGTGAGTCATTGGTCTTGAAAATATATATTTGACTAACATAAAAAAACTAATTAAATATTTCATCTTCATTGGTCAAATTAAATAATATAAATAAATAAATTCATGTTCATTGATTGAAAATTTGACTTCAAAAAAATAATAAATAATGATAGAATAGTAAACTTACTTAGTTTCTTAATGCACTGGAAATCTAAAATAGTGACATATAAATAGGAACGGAGGGAGTATATCTTAATTCTCTATTTGTAGCTAATTAAGATATACTCCATCTGTTTCCTTTTATAAGTCATCCTTACTATAAATAGTTAGTCCATAATACTTGTCTTTTCATAAAAATAATGCATAAATTACAATATTCTTCCTATTTTACCCTTGTGAGTTATTAGCCTTGAAAATATATATTTGATCAACCTAGAAAAACTAAGTGAATAATTCATGTTCATTGGTCAAATTAATTAATCAAAATAAATTAGTTCATATTCATTGATTGAAAAGTTGACTTCAAAAAAATTAAATAAGGGTAGAATAGTAAACTTACTTAATTTATTAATGTACATAAAATCAAAAATAGTGACATACAAATAAAAACAGAGGGAGTATCGTATTATATTGTATTAATGAATATAATATTTGAATAAATTATATTATTTTAACGGGCCGTAGGAAAAGGAGCCTTTTTCCCAATCAATGAAATGAAAAGGAGTCGAGTAGAAAAGAAACTCAAAATTATGTAAAAAGTACTATGAATTACAAAGATTACTAATTTAAATATTTTGAAAACACATATAAAATTTGTTGGGCTCTCGAAATTTTATCTATGCCACATAAATTGGGATAGAGAAAATAACACATATTATTTAAAATAACATAAAAATATTACAAATTACAATAATTAACAACTTCAAATATTTTTAAGAGTATATATATATATATATATTTGATTGATTTTCAAAATTCTATCTATGCCACATAAATTGAAACGAAAAAATAAT
>NW_026027724.1:0-705 GCF_019186545.1 Solanum stenotomum | reverse complement strand
AATTTTGCACTGCCTCAATTTTCCGAGTGTCAACTTTAATTTCATCACTGGACACAATGTGGCCTAGGAACGCCACAGATTTAAGCCAAAACTCACACTTAGAGAACTTGGCATACAACTCCTTGTCTTTCAAAGTCTGAAGAACTGTTCTGAGATGACTAGTATGATCTTCTTCATTCCTTGAATAGATTAGTATATCATCAATAAAGACAATAACAAACATATCTAAATAAGGTTTGAAGACTCTATTCATCAAATCCATGAAAGCTGCGGGCGCATTAGTCAAACCAAAGGACATGACCAAAAACTCATAATGACCATACCTGGTTCTAAAAGCTGTTCTTGGGATATCACATTCCCTTACCCTTAACTGATGATAGCCTGAACGGAGGTCAATCTTTGAAAAACAAGTGGCACCCTGAAGCTGATCAAAAAGATCATCAATCCTCGGAAGAGGGTACTTGTTCTTGATGGTAACCTTATTCAACTGGTGGTAGTCTATACACATTCTAAGGGAACCATCTTTCTTTCTTACAAACAAAACCGGAGCGCCCCAAGGCGAGACACTTGGTCGAATGAAACCCTTATCTAGGAGATCTTTCAACTGCTCTTTTAACTCCTTCCACTCTGCTGGTGCCATTCTATATGGCGGAATTGAGATAGGACGAATATCTGGAGTGAGATCTATGCCGAAATCTATTTCTC
>NW_026027723.1:0-797 GCF_019186545.1 Solanum stenotomum | reverse complement strand
TTCAAACTAGCTAGCTAGTGTCCCAACTCCAAACTATTAATTAGTCCTAAAATATCAAATATAATTCAAACTATTAGTCCTAAATTCCAAATTCAAACTAGTCTTAAAATCACAAATCGAAAGTACTCCTAGAATTCAAAAATCAAACTATAGTGCTAAAATCCCAAATTCAAACTATTAGTAATCCTAAAATCTCAATAATAATTCAAACTAGTCCTAAATTCAAAATTCAAAGTAACCTTAAAATCACAAATTCAAACTAGCCCTAAAATCCCAAAATCTAACTAGTACTAAAATCCTAAATTCAAATTAGCTAGCTATTCCTAATCCCAAATTCAAACTATTAGTCCTAAAATCTCAATAATAATTCAAACTAACTCAAATAATACCCAAGTTCAAACAACTCCTTAAATACCCTAATTCAATCTAATCTTACAATTCCAAAATCAAACTAATTAACTTTAGAAATACCGAATTTCAAACAAATCCTAAGATACCCTAATTCAAACTAACCCTAACATTAAAATTTTCAATTCACAATCAACAAACACAAACTAACAATCAAATAATCCCTAATTCAAACCAACAATCAAAAACCCCAAATCATTCACTTACTAACTAACAATCAATAAAACTAAGTATATTAGTACTCTAATTTTGAGATACTTCAACTAAATAGAAACAAAAGTAATCTATTATGGAGGTTCTAAAAATTCACCTTCAGTAAGAAGGTCGGGGATGGAGGCGGCACCGGTCGGGATGGAGGCAACACCGGTCGGGATGGAGGCGCGCGACCT
>NW_026027722.1:0-1677 GCF_019186545.1 Solanum stenotomum | reverse complement strand
CTGGACAACATGAATTTTTAGATTTAGACCGTGTAACAGACATAAATAAAACAATCCAATTATGAGTAGGATACATATCAAAACAACTAATAGATAACAAGATAGTAATAACAGAGGCACCAGGATACATAGAAAGAACACTTATAGGAACAGTAAAATTATGCCTACAAAATTTAACAAATGAAAGTTTAACAACTTTAAGAAATAATAAAAAATTTGATGGTAGAATAGCCACTACAACCATGGAAATATTATATAAATACGAAATAGCTATAAGAAATGAATTTAGTAGTATGACAACAGAAGTAGGAGAACAAAATAAAGAAAAAATCATAAATCGCAATCTAATGACAAAATTAGCAATATGCAATATGTGTTACATAGATGAATATACATGTGCATTTAGAGAATATTATTATAAAGGAACATATAGCACAGAAGAAAGTAAAGAAATAAGAAAATTATATTTTACAAAATTACCAGAACCTTTTAATTCAAAAATAATAAAAAGTTGGAATGAAACAAAATTAACGGACACCTTAGGAGCTAGAATGAAATTCTTGCAACGATGGTTTATGGAACTATGTGAAAAACATAAAGAAGAAATAAAAATGGAAAAAATATTGATAAAGAACTTAGCATGTTGCAAAAATAAAACAGCACCCCAATTTGGCTGTATGGATAAGTATTACAAAAATAGAAAGAAATATAATAAAAAATATAGAGCAAAATATAAATATAAAAAACCAAGAAGAAGGAACTATGTAAAAAATTACAAAACCAAAAGACCATATAGACCAAAAAGAAAACTAACGGAATGTACTTGTTATAATTGTGGAAAATTAGGACATATAGCTAGAGATTGTAAATTACCTAAAAATCCAAAGAAAAAACAAATATCAGAAATAATAATAGACGATGAAAAATATACACAAATAGAATACGTAGATTATGAATTAGAAAGCAATGATAGTATATATGAATTATCGGAAAATGAAATAGATAATGACATAGAAATAGAATCAGATAATGAATTCTATAATATAACAAATGACTGAAGAAGATATACAAACAATAAGTAAAGAAGAACATCAAGACGAAGAATATTTAGAACAGAAAATAATATTTGATAATAGTGTATTTGAACAAATAAAAGGAAAAGAATTAGACCTAAGCGTAGCAAAAATATTCGAAATACCAACAGTAAGAAACTGGTTTAAACGACAAAAAGAAGAATATTATGTAGTAAGTCAAAGAGAACATATCATAGATTGCAAATACACTAAAGGAAAGGCCAAAATAACAATAATAAATAAACGAATAATAAATAAAGAAATACAAGATATTAAGGCTAAAAATCCAATTAAATATGTACATTTAGAAGGAACAGAAATATTAATAAAAACATGTTTTAGAGAAGGAATAGATACACCCATAGAAATATACTTAGCGGATGATAGAATTATACAACCTATAGAAAAAAGTATAATAAGTGCAGTAAGAGGTAACCTCATATACAAAAAATTTGAGTTTATAATAAGTACTAACTACTCAATAGCAATAAATGACAGAAATATAGATAAATCACTAGTATTATACTGGCGAATGTCAGGAATAGAACTAGCCCCAGGAAGTAAAATATTTACAGTTAGATATAAAAACATATATGTTCTAACA
>NW_026027721.1:0-768 GCF_019186545.1 Solanum stenotomum | reverse complement strand
GTTTCAGGCGATTTTTGTTTTGAATCCGTGTATTTTTTTGAGAGCTACGCAACCATACTGCCTAATGGCGGTTTCCGCGTGCCGATTTTCCCAAAAACGTCTTTTACTGATTCTTATGCGCGTCGAAATATGATGAAAAAAATAAAAGGAAATTCAGACAAAGGCGATGGGTTCTTCACATAGATCTCGAAAAAATACGGGGTTTCACAAAAAAGATTCCGTCAAACGGACGTTCGAGCCGAAAGTTACGGCCATTTGAAATTCAGCATCTTAAAGGTGGAAGGTGGCCTTGAATTTAGGAAACTTCAAACGGCCATAACTCGGGCCTCGGGTGTCCGTTTCAGGCGATTTTTTTTTGAATCCACGTATTTTTTCGAGGCCTACGGAACCAAACTGCCATAAGGCGGTTTGCGCGTGCCGATTTTTCCCAACAACGCCTTTTACTGATTCTTATGCGATTCGAAATATGATTAAAAAAATAAAAGGAAATTCAGACAAAGGCGATGGGTTCTTCATATAGATCTCGAAAAAATACGAGGTTTCAAAAAAAATATTGCATCAAACGGACGTTCGAGCCGAAANCGTTCGAGCCGAAAGTTACGGCCATTTGAAATTCAGCATCTTAAAGGTGGAAGGTGGCTTTGAATTTAGGAAACTTCAAACGGCCATAACTCGGGCCTCGGGTGTCCGTTTCAGGCGATTTTTTTTTTGAATACGCGTATTCTTTCGAGGCCTACGCGACCAAACTACCTAAAGGCGGTTTGCGCG
>NW_026027720.1:0-469 GCF_019186545.1 Solanum stenotomum | reverse complement strand
TATTTTCTTATGTTCTTGCTTGCAATGTATACGTATTTAGTATGAGCAGCTAAATACATATACTGTCTAAGGCATGACAAAATTATTTTAATGTAGTATTTTAATAATTCCCAGCATGCTGTTTGTATATAATTGTCTATTATCATACTTGTCTTGTTCCTATATACTGTTTCTATACTTGGTGTGAGGTATTCGTTCTTTCCTAAGTGTATGAGGTATCCGATTAATATCCGGAGCGTACGTTGGTCAGACGTATTCTGTAAGGTCGCTGTAGCCAGGAGGGCGTTTAGACCTGTTTGATGGTGGTCCCGTAGCTAAGAAGACTCTAGGAAAAAGAACTGTTGTAAAACCAAGAGAACCTCCCTTAGAAACTTTATTTGGATCTTAGACACGTATTTTAATACTCCTTATATACTTGCTAGCATGTTGTTTATTATTTCGATACTTATTAAACTATATTTTGTTCTGT
>NW_026027719.1:0-340 GCF_019186545.1 Solanum stenotomum | reverse complement strand
CACACACACACAAATATATGGACAAAATAAGTTGAATTACATTCTCCTATAGTAGTAAGAATAATTAGGTTACAACTTAATAAAAAAATAAGAGAGGTNCATCCGTTCCTATTTATACGTCGTTCTCTTACAAAAAATAATTGATCCTTAATAATTGTCATTTCATAAATCAATGCATAAATGACACTATACTTTCTATTTTACCCTTGAGAGTTATTAGCCTTGAAAGTATGAATTTGCCCAACGTAAGAAAACTAAATGATTAATTAATGTTCATTGGTCAATTTAATTAATCAAAATAAATCAATTTACGTTCATTTATTGAAAACTTGACTTCAAG
>NW_026027718.1:0-460 GCF_019186545.1 Solanum stenotomum | reverse complement strand
TACTTCGACTTGTGGATTTTAGAGCAGACACCAAAAAGAGAATGGGAGAGACATATCATCGGCGTTCCCCTGATATGGAATGATATGAAACCTAGATTTATATTATCCTTCATAGCCCGTAACTAATCTAGCAGGAAAATCGGTTTCACTAATTCCGCGTCCAAAACCAAAAGTGAATGAGGCAGAAGTGCTGATGTGCTTAAACTTCAGGTATATACTTGACAAAAGCACTGCGAGTTCTCATCCAATCCGAGGCGTTTATAGTTATGTAGAAAGTCTCGTTCTACTTGGTGCACTTGTTTGTGGTTCAAATGATTATCCATCTACAACATAAGGCACAAGTTTAACTTTAACCTCTAAAGACGTACTCATCCCATCACACTGCTTTATAAAAACAGAGGAATCAATGAAATGACTCCACGATTGTCTCCAATGTAGGTAAAGTCAACAGAGACACCTC
>NW_026027717.1:0-690 GCF_019186545.1 Solanum stenotomum | reverse complement strand
ACATAAATTTTCATGATTAAACTTTTTTTTTTGATAACCAGATGATTAAACTTTTTTAAGGAAGGTAATATTGTATTCATCAACATAGACCCCTTCGAAAATTGGTTCCCAACAAAAACGAGTAGATTACAAAGTGCCGATAAATTCTAAATAAAAATTTACCTAATGTACTTGCCTTCCGCTCATGGGATTTGGCTTGATTTACCACATCGACGTTCTAGCCGTTCTAGAATGACCTTGGAACTAGTAACCTATAAGGAAAAAAAGCATATTCGGTTCAAGTGGACAGTCATAATGCTGAAAGCATTGCACAAATGCAATTGATTGAATAATTTTGCATTTTTAATGTAAAAATAATTGCAGGAAAGGAAAATTAAATTACATACAAAGCTTTTTTCTCTGGAACTCATGGAAAACAATATTTAAAAAATCGAGTCAGAAAGTGAAAGAGAAACAGAGACTTACGTCTATTCTGAATTATCTGACCGCCTAGTTGAATTTGTGGAATATGGGAAATGTTGGACCACTGGGAGTTTGGGCCACTCCTATTGGTGCAACTTTCTTCTAACTGTGGGCAGCCATAAATGTAGAGCATCCTTAAATTGGTGAGGCGTCGCATGGCATCTCTGGATGGCAGACGCTCTAGTTTTTCGCAGTTCTGTAAAAGTACATGTTCCAAAGAAGCAAGGT
>NW_026027716.1:0-255 GCF_019186545.1 Solanum stenotomum | reverse complement strand
TGATAAGTTAGGTATCTCTAAATCCTTGATTCGGCATCTAGAGACTTTCACCCCGCACTTTGATTCGGCTACGTGTGTATAATTTACTAACCCTTACCTTTACCTCATATTTGACATCATAATCGATGTTTGTCTTAGTTATTACTTCACACCAATCGACACTAGCCTATTAGATAGTATCACACTAAATCTATGTTGATAATTCTTTTCTTGCTGATTACCTCCATGATCCGGCAAGTAGCAACAAGGCGAGTT
>NW_026027715.1:0-420 GCF_019186545.1 Solanum stenotomum | reverse complement strand
AAAGCTTTTCTCACAATCATCTGACCATCGGAACTTAACCTTTTTCTGAGTTAGCATAGTCAATGGAGAGGCTATGGATGAAAATCCTTCCACAAACCGTCTGTAATAGCCCGCTAGACCCAAGAAACTTCTGATATTTGTAGCAGAGGTAGGTCTGGGCCATTGTTTCACTGCTTCTATCTTCTACGAATCTACTCGAATTCCTTCACTAGACACAATATGCACAAGGAAGGCAACTGATTGTAACCAAAACTCGCACTTGTTAAACTTTGCAAATAACTGGTGACCTTTGAGACTTTGCAGAACAACTCTCAAATGACTTGCATGTTCTTCCTCATTCCTAGAGTAAATGAGGATATCATCAATAAAGACGATAACAAACAAGGCCAATCACTGCTTGAACACTCTGTTAATCAAATC
>NW_026027714.1:0-430 GCF_019186545.1 Solanum stenotomum | reverse complement strand
GCGTGCCGATTTTTCCAGAAACGCGTTTAACTGATTCCTACGCGCAAGCGGAAATATGATGAAAAAAATTAAAGGAAATTCAGACAAGGGCGATGGGTTCCTCACATAGATCTCGAAAAAATACGAGGCTNTTCAAAAAATAGATTGCGTCGAACGGACGTTCGAGCCGAAAGTTACGGCCGTTTGAAATTCAGCATCTTAAAGGTGGAAGGTGGCTTTGAATTTAGGAAACTTCAAACGGCCATAACTCGGGCCTCGGGTGCCCGTTTCGGGCGATTTTTTTTTTGAATCCGCGTATTTTTTCGAGATCTACGCAACCAAACTGCCTAAAGGCGGTTTGCGCGTTCCGATTTTCCCATAAAAGCGTTTTACTGATTCTTACGCGCGAGCGGAAATATGATTAAAAAAATAAAAGCAAATTCAGACAAGG
>NW_026027713.1:0-331 GCF_019186545.1 Solanum stenotomum | reverse complement strand
TGATATCTTTGGTTTCTTTTTGGTATTCATTAGAAGGTGATTAGTTTGTACATACTAATTATTGTCTTTAGTTACTCATAAAGCGGTCAAGATCCGAATCTATCGTTTTGATTCGTTTTCTCAAGTAAAGGCGTTAGATTTCTTCCATAAATCTATACGTTGTTACTTGGATCATTTCAAGGCCTTAGAAAATCTAATCCTTGGAAATTCGTGGATCTTTCCTTCGAATTTCCCATATCTTTAGTTAGTTTTTTTGTTTCTTTTCTTTGTGCTTCCGCATTCTAATATTCAATTCTCTATTAGTGATCTCCCTTAACCTTGCTGTTATCAA
>NW_026027712.1:0-750 GCF_019186545.1 Solanum stenotomum | reverse complement strand
AAACAGAAACATTAACATATATTGGGCCTCGTGCTAGCACGGGGTCCCATATCTAGTACTAATTATAGATGGCTATGAATAGAGATTTGGACAACTAGTCAACTACTTTATGTTATTGAATATCACATCAAGGGTTTAGACTATAATATAAATGATTACATTATTGGGTTTTGAAGGTGATTAAGGTGTCATGCGGAATTTTACAATTGCAAATTATATGGTTGGTAAATCAAACGACAAAAACTTATGAGTACTAAAATATAATATTATTATATGAAAACTAATATAAAAGAAAAATATTAAAATTATTGAGAGAATAAATCTCTCCATAAACAAAATTCCTGAACATCTACATTGTGGATTATATTGTGTTTTGATATGAGAACAGGGTCTTCAATTTATAGATCTCCCAACTTTTCCTCTAAGGAAATAATAAACCAAATATGGAAGAACAATATATTTTCCTTTCATGAAAAGTAAAAACATTTATGGTAATGTTTTGTCTTTTATTTAGGAAAAAAATAAATTTCAAATAAGGTAAGAAAATCAGGGCAAAATCCTAAGAAATCTCCCATTTTGGCTGGATTTTCTTGACAAAACTTGAACCACCTTCTTCAATTGCATGATAATCTTTGTTCTTCACATAGGCTTCATCATTGTTTCTTGCCATGGTTAAAAATAAAGTTAAAAATATATGGGTTAAAAATATTTTGTTTTTTTATAAAAAATTGCAGCAACATGAATGTTGAA
>NW_026027711.1:0-675 GCF_019186545.1 Solanum stenotomum | reverse complement strand
TATTCATACATATTTTTTTTAAACTATGCATCAACAATAGATTTTTCATGGAAGGGGTTCAGAGAACCTTACTTGGCTCCGCCCCTGACCACAACCACCGGAAAATAGAACACAACATAATCTCCAAATCTTCCAATCTAATTTAAAGAAGGCATGACTTTAGATTTTAGCCTCACCGTCCCTAAATGAGTGTTGCTTTAGCAAAAAATAATTAAAAATTGTTCAAAACAAGAATTGCTTTAGAATTCAGAACAAAAAATAGTAATTGTTTCTAAATACACCCTTGTATTAAAGAACTACTGCTACTTAATAGTACTCGACTCTCAAAAAACATATGATAAATAAGGGTAACTTAACAAACTATACCTTTTATTTGTTATTTTTCTAATTTTCTTAATAAGCGTGAAACAAGCCAAATGGACACACTTATATATTTTGAGACGAGTCAAATGGACACACTTATTTTGAGACGAAAAACGTATATTGGAAGTAGTTTTTTCAACATAGGAAATTGTGCCTTTGAGGAATAAGTCTAGTCCTCGTGTTTTGGATGAAGAAGACAAATAAAATCTATTACATTCATCTTCTTCTTCTTTTTTGACTATTTTTATGGACAAGATAATATATTGCTAAGATTGCGGGATTACAATAACTTTTTGAACTAAATATACAATG
>NW_026027710.1:0-663 GCF_019186545.1 Solanum stenotomum | reverse complement strand
TCCTTACTCTCCTCAATGTAATGGAATTGCGGAAAGGAAAAACCAAACTTTTAACGAAAGTGATGAATGCCTTACTTATAAGTTTAGGTTTACCACAAAACTTGTGGAGGAGGGGGGGGGGGGGGGNGCTATCCTTACAGCAAATCAAATGTTCAATAGAGTGCCTCACACCAAGACACATGTTATTCGATATGAGATATGAAAAGGTAGAAACCCCAACTTGAAATATTTTAAAGTGTGGGGGTGTCTAGCCAAAGTCCAGGTTCCAATACCTAAGAGGATGAAAATAGGATCGAATACTGTGGATTGTGTATTCATTGGATATGCCACAAATAGTAAGACATGTCTTGGTTCATAAGTCTGAACATCCAGATATTCATGACAATACGGTAATGGAATCAGATAATGCTGAATTCTTTGAACTTATCTATCCGTGTAAAACTAGACTTGAGTCATCTAGTGGGGGGTCTAAACGACCTCAAGAAGAACCAAAAGAAAATGTACCTAATGAAGATAGTTCAAGGCGCAATAAACGTCAACAGACAACTACTTCATTTGGATCTGACTTTGTAACATTTCTTCTTGAAAGTGAGCCTCAAACGTTCAAGGAAGCTATGTTGTCTAGCGACTCAACCTCTTGGAAGGAGGCTGTTAATAATGAGA
>NW_026027709.1:0-362 GCF_019186545.1 Solanum stenotomum | reverse complement strand
TATAATCTAGAAGACAAACAGTTAATACTCCCTCCGTCCCTATTTACTTGTCCATATTTCCTTTTTTGGTTGTCCCTATTTAGTTGTCCATTTTGACAAATCAAGAAAGGACAACAAATTTTTTCCTATTATACCCTTATTTACACTTCTTGAAAATTGTAAAAGTGTATGTTGTTTCCCTCCAATTTATTTCACTTTAATTTAAATAAGTGGTTGTAATTTTGAAGTGAAAAGTTGTCATAAGGGTAAAATTGTAACTTCACTGTGCTAATCATTGTTGCCTTAATCTGTGTGCCATTTCTAAAGTGGACAACTAAAAAGGGACGGAGGGAGTAATAAATTATGAAAATAAAAGAGTAATA
>NW_026027708.1:0-505 GCF_019186545.1 Solanum stenotomum | reverse complement strand
CGTCACCGCCGCGTCAAAATTCTACAACCGTTCAAACTTAAATTTCGATGTTTCGGACTCGTTCGAAGTCGGAAAAATATAAACCTTATATGGAATCTGATTGGAAATGATATTTCGGACTCAACGGTGAAGGCGGAATTTCCATTTGGAGCTCGCTTCGACGAAAAGTGGGTCCCACACCCAGTATCGTTTTGAGCCAGATTCCACAACTGCTATCTAAAGTCTCGAGAAGTGAAAAAAGGGTCGTTCTAGACCAAAATCGATCTTCCGAAGCTAACCTAGCTGTCAGAATTTTCATCTGAGCACGTCTTCCAAGAAGGTTGACCAAAGTCAACTTTTCAAGTTATAAAAAAACTCAAAAACAGGGAAACGGGCCTAAAACCCAAACGAACGACCAGGCGACCGAACAGTCAGTGCCAGCAAGTCATAAATGACTTGGGGTCTCTACAGGAACGCTCTAAACGATGAAATGAATTCTTTAATTTAAAAATGATCTGGAGGGTCA
>NW_026027707.1:0-219 GCF_019186545.1 Solanum stenotomum | reverse complement strand
GTTTACAGTTTAGTTATATACTAAACGATGACGAAAAGCATTTGCCTTAGGAACTCCTTGTGTAAACATCCTCACCAGTAGGACTATTAATGATAACTTGTAAGCAATGCCATCATATATGAAAGACAATAATATTCTCATCCTTGAGACCACCTTTTATTAACAGCTGACATGCATCACATACATCAGCTTGATATAAAAGCATAGGTTGACAAGGCT
>NW_026027706.1:0-656 GCF_019186545.1 Solanum stenotomum | reverse complement strand
TAAATTAAAGCTTAATAGCAGCACTAGATGGACACAAATCGATCTTGCAAGAAAATCAATTTTGTCATCAATAGGATCAACTAGTGTTGATATTTATGCTTAACAAAGTTATTATTTCTAAATTTAAAGCTAAGTGTCAANCTAAATTTAAAGCTAAGTGTCAACACTAGATGGATACAAATCGATCTTGCAAGAAAATCAATTTTGTCATCTATAGAATCAACTAGTGTCGATACTTATGCTTAACAAACAGATTATTCCTAAATTAAAGCTTAATAGCAACACTAGATGGACACAAATCGATCTTGCAAGAAAATCAATTTTGTCATCAATAGGATCAACTAGTGTTGATATTTATGCTTAACAAATATATTATTTCTAAATTTAAAGCTAAGTGTCAACACTAGAAGGACACAAATCGATCTTGTAAAAAAATCAATTTTGTCATCAATAGGATCAACTAGTGTTGGTACTTATGCTTACCAAATATATTATTTCTAAATTTAAAGCTAAGTATCAATACTACATGGACACAAACACATTATTGAAAACAATTGTACTTGAACTTTAGAAATTTAGAAGCACCAACCTTATCTCCTACTTTGATGAAAGAAGCAATATAGTCTTATATCAGCTTTTTTAGATGTTGAGCTTCC
>NW_026027705.1:0-790 GCF_019186545.1 Solanum stenotomum | reverse complement strand
TGTGAGAGTTTTGTGTTTTATTTCAATTATATTCGAAAAATTATATTTTGTATTTTTGTATCAATTGTATTTTTATTCATACGAACACAATATACGTTCATCCTCTCTGTCAAGTGCATTTACAATCAAGGAAAGGGTGAATACGGTTGTATTCATTTTATTTCGACTTCAATTGATACAGAATAATTCAAGAATACAATGCAAAATAAATACAAAATATAATGCGTTGTATTTCAAATACAATTGATACAAAATAAATACATAAAACAATGCAAAAGAATATACAAAATATAATCCTCTCTCCTCCCTCTCTCGATCTCACTCGCCTCTCTCCTTCATCTCTTGATCTCACTTGCCTCTCTCCTTCCTCTCTTGATCTCGCTCGCCTCTATTGATCTCACTCGCCTCTCTCATCCTTCTCTTGATATCACTTGCCTTTCTCCTTTCTCTCTTGATCTCAATCGCCTCTCTCCTCCCTATCTCGATCTCGCGCACCTCTATCCTCCCTCTCTTGATCTCACTCGCATCTCTCCTCCCTATCTTGATCTAGCTCGCCTCGCTCCTCTCTATCTCAATCTCGCCCACCTCTATCTTCTCTCTCTCGATCTCGCTCGCCTCTCTCCTCTCTATCGATTTTGCTCACCTCTCTCCTCTTAATATATATTCATTTTGATATAAATCGGTTTGTATTTGTATTTTTTTTCTCCAAAATTTGTGAAAAACTACACTCTCTCCTCTCTCTCCCAAATCTCACTCAACTCTCTCCTCCCTCCTCCCTCCTCCCCTAACA
>NW_026027704.1:0-248 GCF_019186545.1 Solanum stenotomum | reverse complement strand
GGACAAATACATTGGCTAATATAATATGATTTGAGGGTGGTGCTGAGATGGAAGTTGATGTTACTGGGGTTCTTTATATTGTAAAAAATGATGCATCACAAGTCTGTTTGGCTCTAGCAATCCTCGAATATGATGATGAGATATGAATTGTTGTAAATTATCAGAAGAAGAATACTAGGGTCATATATGACAAAAAACAATCACAAGTTGGGTTTGCATAATAGACATGTAGTTTCTGAGATTTCATC
>NW_026027703.1:0-359 GCF_019186545.1 Solanum stenotomum | reverse complement strand
ACTTAAAACTTTCTTTCAAAAAACTCTCACTAAAAATTTAGTATTTAGATAATGGAGCAGAAATCTGAAATCCAATCAGATATTTCAGATAGCATGGCTAAGCAAGAAGCAAAGGTATATTGTTCAAAATATATGCGGAACTAATTTCATATATTCCTGAATATCATATATATGATTGAATAAATTTATGTTAGTTATTATGTATTAGAATTATTTGAATCATGATTTCTAGTTTATTAGCACACTGGAAACAGGGAGAAAACTTCTATACTATGCCATCCTAATGTTGAAACCGGTAGGCGAGGAAGCCGTTTAGGGGAGTAAACAAAGCTGAGGCGCTGATAAGAAGAAAGTATCCG
>NW_026027702.1:0-714 GCF_019186545.1 Solanum stenotomum | reverse complement strand
AGGGTTTTTATAGTATAGGGTTTTAG
Source organism: Solanum stenotomum (assembly GCF_019186545.1). Lineage (NCBI taxonomy): Eukaryota > Viridiplantae > Streptophyta > Magnoliopsida > Solanales > Solanaceae > Solanum > Solanum stenotomum. The sequence continues at coordinate 688 of NW_026027702.1, read as the reverse complement.
GGTTCCCAAAGGTGTTTCTTTTTTTTTAGAGTATTTAAGGTTTCAGAGGGTTTAGGGTATTATGGTTTATTAGGTATAAGAATTCTTAGGGTTTAAGGTTTAGGGATTAAGTTTTTGTAGAATTTTTTTTGGTTTAGGGTTCTAAACGGTTTGTTGAAGATTTTAAGATTTTTTTTACAGTTTAGGGGTTCTTAGGGATTAAGATTTCTTTGGTTTTAGGGTTTAGCATTTCTTTTAAATGATTTTTAGGGTAAATTATGGTGTAGGGCTTTGTGTTTATTAGTTTTTTCGGTTTACAATTTTTTAGGGGTTCTGAAAGAGGTTTTTTTTTTCTTAAAGTTTTTAGGGTTTAGTATCTTGAGTATTAGGATTTATAAGGGTTTAAGGTTTAGAATTTCCTAGGGTTTACAGTTTAGTGTTTCTGCGAGTTTTTTAGCGTATGTTCTATTTCTTGGTTTAGGGCTTAGGGTTTTAGGTTTAAAGATTTTGATTGAGTTTTTTTCGGGTTTATAAGGGCTTATGATTTTCTTAAGGATTTTTTAGTTTTAGGGTTTTATAAGGTTTTAAGGGTTTTTTTTTTATGGTTTCTTTATGTTTAGGGTTGGCCAAAGGTTTAGGATTAAGGGTTTAGTCCCTAAGGTACTATGGTTTAAGGTTTAGGGTTTAGGATTTCGGTTTTTAGGTTACG
>NW_026027701.1:0-679 GCF_019186545.1 Solanum stenotomum | reverse complement strand
AACTTTTCTTCTCCTTTCCTCCTCTTTTATCTTCTCTCAAAGCCCTAGCGTAATTCTCTATTGCATAAACTGAACTAACTCAATTTAGACCCCAAATAATTTACTAAAAACGGATTTAATTAGATGGGTAATGAAAAGATCAAAATACCCCTTTAAAATCCAGTTTTGACTTTTCTTATCTAGACAACCCGACTTCAAATGGGTATATCTCCCTCATACGAACTCGAAATCGCGCAAACTCTGCGGCGTTGGAAAGATAATTCAAAGATCTTTCCTACAATATCTTGTAGAACACCTAACTCATCATGTGTAAGGATTTATGGTCATTTGAAGTTGACTCAAAACTCAAACTTAACTTAATTTTGTCAAGTTTCTAGATTTTCATTCTTTCCAAAAATGACTCTTCCTAATTCTAGCTCTTTCTAGTTGCGGGGTGTTACATAATTTACCTACGTTTTGCGCGATCATTTATTATAATAGTAACTTTTTTCTGTGATCCTTCTATATATTTATTATTTTCTTATATATGATCAACACATTTTCTATTTATCAAAAGTCATGTTACAAACTCTTATTCTAATAATTTTAATTGTATATTGCTTGTTAGTATATCTTTTGGTTAAAAAAAGACTTATTACTAATTAATGAGCACCAAATTGTACGCAGTTAATATGATGAA
>NW_026027700.1:0-448 GCF_019186545.1 Solanum stenotomum | reverse complement strand
TTATATTAAAATTAATTAATAAATACCCACCTAAAGAGGTCGGTATATTTCAATTATTATTTATTTAAATAATATAGACTTCATGATGCCAGTATTTATTAAATATTTTTTAATATAGATAATTATTTTAAAAAATATCGACATTCCGAGGTCGGTAAATTAAAGAATTCTCTTTAAAAAAGAATGACAATATAAGTCTTAATCCTAAACACTAACTCTCAAAACCTAAGTCCACTTTCACTCCCCCACTCCAGATCCACCCCCGACCCACCCCCATCGGCGCCGATCCCCACCCATCCCCGACCGGCGCCACGCTGCCATCCCCGACCGCAGCCACCCACCTTCGCAGCAGCAGAGGACGTCGCAGCAGCAGAGGACGTCGCAGCAGCAGAGGACGCTGCAGCAGCAGAGGATGTCGCAGCCAGCAGGAGGTCGCGCGCCTCCATCC
>NW_026027699.1:0-396 GCF_019186545.1 Solanum stenotomum | reverse complement strand
CCCCCCCCCCCCCCCCCGCCAGCACCCCTACCATCCCATCCCCAGCTCCCACCCCCACCCACCCACCAAAAAAAAAATTAAATTTGTTTTCAAAAAATATTTTCTATTCTAGTAAAAATAAAAGATATTTCTTAAAAATATTTTTCATTCAAAAACCAAACACTAAAAATCTTTTTCAAAAATTATTTTATACTCACCAACCAAACATGAAAAAATAAGTAAAAAATCTACTTATTTTTCAGGAAATTTTCCTACATACCAAACACACCCTTAGTGTATAATTTTTTGAAAGAGTTTGCAGGTAACTTCTTAAAAAGTCTTCCATCATCAAGTTATCAAATACTCCGCAGTTTAAATAGACAGCTTGCAAGTAACTTTTGAAAAGTCTTATACTAA
>NW_026027698.1:0-381 GCF_019186545.1 Solanum stenotomum | reverse complement strand
TAAACCCCGAACCCTAACCACTAAACCCAAAACCATAAACCCTAAACGATAAACCATAAACCCTAAACCCTAAACCCTAACCCCTAATACCTAACCCCTAAACCCTAACCCCAAATCCTTAAACACTAAACCCTAAACCCCTAAACCATAACCCTAAACCATAACCCTAAACCCTAACCCTAACAATAAATCATAAACCCTAAAGCCTAAACCCTTAACCCTAAACCCTAAACCTTAACCCTAAACCCTAAATCCAAAATCCTAAACCCTAAACTCTTAACCCTAAACCCTAAACGCTAAATACCAAACTCTAAACCCTAAGCCCAAAACCCTAAACCCTAACCCCCTAAACCAAACCCTAAACCCTAAACCCTAAATCCC
>NW_026027697.1:0-1476 GCF_019186545.1 Solanum stenotomum | reverse complement strand
ATCATTGTTGAAGTCGTCATGTTCTTTCTGCATAGCAATCGTCTCCTCATTCATGACAGCATATCTCGCCATCTTAGCCGCTAACTCTGCGTCCAGTGCTGCACTTTTGGCTTGCGCAGCTGCGGTGGCTAATTCTACTTCTATTCTTCTTTCTCCCATCTCTCGAATCTCTTGTTTGAGTCGACGCAGTTTTATCCTTAGACTCTCCTCAGTCGTTTTCACTTCGACATTCTTGCCCTTTTCCATCTTAGCAGCAATTTCACTTTTCCTGAGATGATAGAGTAACATTTTAGGATTTGGTAGTAGGATTTTATTTCTGGCTGAGAAACTCAAGACTCGTGGAATTTTGGTCGGACATTTTGATAGTGACTTGTATTTGGTGTTGTAGAGATTTTTGGAAAATTTTTGAAAAGGAGTGGGCTAAAATATCATCATTCAAAGCAACAATATCACATAAACAGTTAAAGCACACAAACATATATCGCGCGTCCTAAACAAGTAAGGGACCCTTTTGTGCCAAGGGTAGGCCAAGCGTATTTGAAAGATGTATGTGTAGAATTGAACCATTTTGTTACCCTAAAGCAAATTTCGCATATAAAATGATGTTCGAAAAAGCGAAAATAAGCAGGGGGGAAGTAGGGAATAAACGGGAAACACAAAAGAAAAGGCCCACGCAGGGGTCATTTGAAAAGAGTACCAAAATACGAGAAAGGCAAGCCCACGTAGGGGCAAATAACAATAAGTACATATAGAAAACCCACGCAGGGGCGAAATCCACTAAGATGTTCCCGACGGCCCAGCCTCTGATCTGCTCCTCTTGTTCTGTGCCATGAGATGTTGAAGCCTATATTGAATCATTAGCAAGTATCCTTCGCTTCGGCGGCCTTTCTCTTCCCAGTCTTCGAGACACATTCCGCTTTTCTTATCTCCAATCCACAAGTTAAGCTCTCCCAGATCGCTTTTCAAGCTTTCTAATTCTTGAGTCACGCTATCGAGGGCGTACTTATCCTCTTGTTGCTTTCGGAGAAATTCCTCATGCATTTCCTGGGCTTCTCTTCTTACCTCTCTTAGTTCTATCAAAGCTTTGGACTCTTTGTCCTCTACACTGCGGTAAACGTTCGGAACTGAGAAGGAGAGACCCTGTATATTGCGCTTCAACCAAGCTTTATAAGTTTCATCGTACCCCGCATTAAANATTGATCTATGGTAATAGTGTCCTTGTTCATTCGCACTGCTCTTTTCCATTCTCTCAGCATCTCTGAAGCCTCAGGCACTCCATCATCCCCGATGTCGAACACATAGATACGATAGTATGCTTCCGGAGGTGTAGTCTGTCTTCTTCCAAATTGTCTCAGGACCCGGATGGGTGCGTATGGGCGAATACCTCGAATACCTGGTAGAGGAAGCACAAGTTGTCTGTCGCCCCGTACTATGACATCTTTCGAGAGGAAACGGTCGAACATCCATTGTATGTTC
>NW_026027696.1:0-341 GCF_019186545.1 Solanum stenotomum | reverse complement strand
AGAAAGAAGTAGGAATATATGTACATACTTGAGGAGCAGCTTCAAACACACAGAACTGCTTAGTAAGATTCTTGTCTAGCCCAAGAATTGCTACAACATTTCCACATCTACACAAATTATTTTATTCCAAAATAATTGAAACAAAAATACCTTTGACAAAAGAAAAGACGAAGTGTTATAAAGGAAGAATAAATTACAAACTAACCCTGTGACTTAACTGACCTGTAACAGTAGTTCGGAGCAGACCAAACTGTAACATTCTGATTACTGAACATCCATTTATATTTTTCCATTACTAACTGATGTGCACGGTATATGTAGTCCATGATGATGTCAATGCT
>NW_026027695.1:0-714 GCF_019186545.1 Solanum stenotomum | reverse complement strand
AAGTGGGAAAGTAACAATCGTTTAACCAGTAACAAAAAGTGTGAAAGTAATAATCGTTTAACCATTAACAATAAGACTAGTAAATTTAGTATAGTCTTATTGGATTATTGGTTTAACCATTAACAAAAATTATAAAATTGGAAACCGAACCAATAACCCAATAAAAAATTTTGCAAAACCGTTTAAAAACCGTTAGCCCAATAACCCAATATCAATAAACCAATAGTGTTTTTTTCGGTTCGGTTTATTGGTTAAATCGGTTTTTGCACACCCCTAATCATAAATCACAATATTTGACAATTCAAGATATTTAAAAGATATATAAAGAATTAACGATCAAAGATAAACTTATTTGAATCTTAAAATTTGAAAAATGTAACATAAATTGAGACGGATGAAATATAATATCACTAAACATTACATCTTATGGGATGTGGGTAAGGCTGGCAATTGGACAGGACCGGATCAACAGGACTGGTTTTACAGGAATCGATACCGGAACCGGGTCTTACCAGAACATCGGAAATTCCCAAAAGTTCCGCCTGGTCCATTCGTTACCGGATAGGAACCGATTTGGATCGGACCGGAACCGGTTCTTACCAGATCATTGTGTACCGGTAATTTTTTTTATTTTTTTATTAACTTTAATTACTATATAATATTATATTATTAAAAAACTTCGATTTAAAATTTTAAAGTTTCAATTGAATTTAA
>NW_026027694.1:0-676 GCF_019186545.1 Solanum stenotomum | reverse complement strand
TCCAAGCACGATCAACGCTGGCTATTTGTGCTCGGACCTGCATCACAAAATAGATGCAGAGCGTAGCATGAGTACCAAAACAATAGGTACCCAGTAGGCATCATCGGCCGACTGAGCAAGATAAGCAAAAGTAAACTGAAATGCGAATAAAGGGTCACATCAAGTGCAAAGAGTAGTAAATGGGGGGGGGGGTATGTACACGAGCGTACAGGCAACAAAGACAAGCAATCTAACTAACTCCGCCGGGCTCCCATAAACCCGACGGGTACGCTCGTGCACAATAAAAGTAACCACCTGCACGGACCCCCATAAGCCCGGCAGATGCACCGGCAGTTGAAGTAAAATAATGGAGCTAGAAGGTCTATCACAATATTACCAATTTCCGGACTTTTAACTGAACCATTCCCAATCATATTCCAGGATCTCATTACGTCCCGGACTTTAATCGGAATCTCTCCAACCTCCCAAACCTCAACCTACAGATGAGAGTAATCAAGACTAAACTGAAGCTTTAGTGAGGAATTGGGAATACACCACGTGCAAGCTGGACCACGGACTCGAACCGGGTACTATAGCTAATGAGTCAACCTATATGGCTGGACCACGGACTCGAACTGGGTGCTGTAGCCAAAGGTCGGGAACGGGTGGGCTGGATCACGGACTCTAACCGGGTACT
>NW_026027693.1:0-652 GCF_019186545.1 Solanum stenotomum | reverse complement strand
AAACCAGGAAATAGAACATACGCTAAAAGACTCGCAGAAACACTAAAGTGTAAATCCTAGGGAACTCTAAACCTTAAACCCTTATAAATCCTAATTCCCAAGATACTAAACCCTTAACCCTACACAGTCTAAAAAAAAACCGCTTTTAGAACCCCCTTAAAAATCGTAAACCTAAAAAATCTAAGAAACCCAAAGCCCTACACCAAAATTTACCCTAAAAATGATTTAAAAGAAATGCTAAACCATAAAACCAAAGATATCTTAACCCATAAGAACCCCTAAACTCTTTAAAAAAATTTTAAAATCTTGCAAAAACCGTTTAGAACCCAAAACCAAAAATATTCTACAAAAACTTAAGCCCTAAACCGTAAACCCTAAGAATTCTTATACTTAATAATCCATAATACCCTAAATCCTCTGAAACCTTAAATACTCTAAAAAAAAAGAAACACCTTTTGGAACCCCTAAAAACCTTGAAAACCTTTTAAAATCCTAAACTAAAAATCCCTAAAACAAACCTTAAAAGCCCTAAAAATATTCCTTAATCTAAAACACGAAGCCCTAAGAACCCCTAAACCATAAAAACAATAATGATCCTAAATAATGTTTAAAAATCCTAAATCGGAAAAAACCTCTTAGCCTAAAAAAATCC
>NW_026027692.1:0-335 GCF_019186545.1 Solanum stenotomum | reverse complement strand
TTAAGTTGACAAGTTCATTGTGGTTTCAAAACTATGTTGAGGTTTTTGAAATAAGGTGTAAGTGCATTGTTGCATCCTTATGTGGGCTGATATTGTCATATTTGTGTCCCTCATGTACGTTTCTTTAACATTCGGGGACGAATGTTCCCAAGGGGGAGATATTGAAACGACCCCAAAAAAATGCCTGAAAATGTGCTTCGAAAACACCTATAATTGTAATTTCCATATATCTCAAAATCCATGCATGATTTCGGAAATTCCACTTCATATTCTTATTCAGGGGGTCAAATGGAGTGGGAAATGGGTTTAACCCGAATTTTAGAGTAACCGTATCA
>NW_026027691.1:0-1552 GCF_019186545.1 Solanum stenotomum | reverse complement strand
AAAGCCTTTTATCTTCAAATTTGCCTATCCATAATTCCCAAAAAGAGTTGTGCTTTAAAGCTCTAGACATATCAACATTTTATAAAGTTAACATTTTTAAAATATAAACAAAAGACATACAAATCGCCCCTTTTACATTCTCAAAATAACTCACTTTAGAGTTCAAATATTTACACCTTTGTTTTTAATTTTAACAAACGTTTGTGGAAAGTGTTAGAAAAGTTGTATTTAAGACCTTAGTTTATGAAAAAGTACAGTTTAAGGCAACGTACAGATTCATTATAAAAAAGGGTCCAACTTCTTTGCAAAACAAAGCTTTCTCAAACTAACAAGCGAGTTAAGCAACAAAAGAACTTAATTTATAGGTCAGTGTTCTAAGCCAAATTAATATATTAAACCCAATATCTAGAGGAGGGGAAGGTGAGCTACTAGGTTTGCTAAAGTTCTTAGTTTATATAAGTTCAAACATAAATTGAAACAAAACATAAACATAGGTGCCAAAAGAAAGTATAAAACAATTAGTCAAAGATAACAACATATATGTATGCATAAAATGTAAAGTTTTGAGAATGAAAGTGCGGGATTTTCTTTTGGAATGAGTGAATCATTCAAGACACGAGCTAAATGCAAGATTGGTCGCTTCTCTAATTTGGATAGAGATGGAGTCATATTGCAACTCCATACGCGCTCCCGAGTGTACATGTAAAGAAAGGGAAGGTAAAAAGATTAGGAAGATAATCAACTTTAAAATGATATATTAAAATAAAATAAGTAGAGCTAAGTAATATTACACATCAAATAAACTATTTTGACTACGTAAATATGCGCTAAGTGCTACAAGAATTATAACTTTTGTAATAATTAGTGATTCATAACAACTAATATAATCTCTTTTAAGCACTATATTATATCCAAACCCATCAAATTTTAAAAGGTAAGAAAATTATCTTGCTAAAAAGATATTTGAGATTTAACATGCCATTACTTACAATTAGGAAAGAAGCTTATACATACATATCTGCTAAGGAAATAACAGAAAAGAGGCTCAAGATTAATATCATATATATATGAAGCTATATCCAGTATGTTTTACAATTTAGCAGAGGAAACAAGTAACTAACAAANATATAGCAATATAGAGCAGAAGTTATGAGCAATGCTTTTGATCATAATATATTTATAGTTTTTCACTTAAATTCTAACTATACAAAAAATAGAAACCATCCATTTTAGACATACTTTTATTTAAGAAAATATGGGCTGCAAACTTTTATAATACGAATGCGGCAAAAGAACGGTTAACCCGGAATGAAAGAAACTAAGCTCGTAAAATTATTTCTTAAATAAGCGACGGCTAAAACGTTAGAAGAAATGACTTTAGTTCTCAAAGAAGATGTGAATAATTTAATATAACCTTCAATAAAACTAAGATACATGAAATTCATCAAAGTATACATAACACTTTATTCACAATAACAAAGCAGAGCATTAATCGCAATAGCAAAACAGAGGTAAAAAAAAAGGGGGCCGGATATTACCTGTTGCAGGGCAG
>NW_026027690.1:0-1406 GCF_019186545.1 Solanum stenotomum | reverse complement strand
AGAATTGTTAGTGAATTGAAGGATGTGTGATGTTAGCCTTGAATGGACAAAATTGTGAATTGGTCTTCATGTTGATTATTGGCTTATGCTTAGCTTAGCTTGTATAGTTGAATGTTGTTATTATCATTGTTATTGTATTGTTAATTGTTGGAATATGAGGATGATGAAGATAGCCATGAAAAGAGGGTAAGTTGATCAAACTTGATAAATATTGTATAATTGGCATGGAATTGAGTATTGTGGATTATGGCCTTTGAAAAGGGTGGTAAGATGGCTTGATCTCTTAGTATTAATATAATTGTTATTGGTTGGTTTGATCCACCCTTGGTGGAGGTGGTTATTTGTTGTATTATTGTGAATTGAGGCCATGAAGGGCATTATATGAATGTTATTATATTGTTCCATTATTATATACATATGAGGCTATATGTAAAGTCCTATATGAAGCTATATGTAAAGGTATGATGTGAATGAGTTTTATGTGATCTTGTGATGATCCTATGTAAAGTGGATAACATTGTGACTTAAACTATGATTTCTCATGATGTATATATGAAATGATGTTGGTTGATGAAGTATCCTTAAATGAAAATGTTGTGACTTGGTTGGTAGACTAAAGTGTCCCTCCTTGTTACTTAAAGTCTTGAATGCATGAATGTGTGAAGTGGGCTAGAACTAAGAAATGGTGCCCTTTCTATAAATGCTAAAAGAGGAATTCTAGGCCAAGACTTGAATCGGCAAAATTAAGAAATGGTGCCCTTTCATAAGTCTAGCTTTCCTAAGTAAATGTAAAACCATGAAATCGGTAGACCTAATGGTGGTATCCCTTCTCATGTGTGAAATGATGAACCTCGGACCGGTAGGCTTAAGGCACCCTTAATGAAAAATCGGTAGGCCTAAGGCACCCTTCTAGGGGGATTTAATGAGCTATACTTAATGAACCTTGATCGGTAGATCCTTGTGGTGCCCTTCTTGGTAGATGTGCTATGGGTCGGTAGACCTAATGATGGTGCCCTCTCTAGCACATACATGTGAATGAAATTACTTTATGGGAACTAAGGCTAAGCACCGAGTGGATATGGTTAAGATGATGGCTCTCCCGAGTATGAGGCAAGAGTACAACGAACATCTTTGGATATCCCCTAAACCATGTGCCTACATGGGATGTGTCCTAGTTCTACCCTTGGCAAGTAGAACACCTTCCACGGTGTAGGGTTTTATGACACCGGATTCCATGTCTAGCTCGCATGGTCTATGTCGGTTAATGCCTATTCCCATCATGTGGGATGTGCACTCTAGTTATTGGATAGGTTCTACAACGTGTAGGTAGTAGTATGGGATGCTATCTACACATGGCACAAGTAGGCTTTGAAGATAATAAAGTGAGTTCCCTAAGTCTAATGACT
>NW_026027689.1:0-478 GCF_019186545.1 Solanum stenotomum | reverse complement strand
TAAGTAGGTATTATGAGACAAATACCACGGCAGAGATCAAAGGATCTAATGATCAGGATCCATTCAAGAAAATTGCCAGACAACTTCAAATGAAGAAAGGAATTATTTCCAAATCAGAGGCAATAGCTCTGTATATGGAGGAAGTAAAAAAGGATTTAATAAAAAACCTTGATTTTGATATAAAAGATGACACCTCAATGGCATCGGCCAGTCATACAGATGATACGTGTCTTGCAGGAGAAGCACAAGACATTGATGATGAAGAGGAAGACCTTGAGACTATTCTCAAGCGTTATCAACAACAGATGGAAGAATCTTCCATTTACACAACAGACAAAGGAAAGGACAAAGTTTAGTGGGTGTCCTTTTACTTTTGCTTTTTCTTTATATCTTTTATAAAGATAAGTGGCCCAGCCCATGTGAAGGCCATTAATGTTTGTCGATTTTATCGTGTGTTTATTGGCCATTATAAAGTTGT
>NW_026027688.1:0-684 GCF_019186545.1 Solanum stenotomum | reverse complement strand
GGGGTGAAATTCTCTAGATGCCGGACTAAGAATTTAGAGATACCTAACTTATCACTTTGCATGTAATACATTAGAAAATAATTACTATTATTAGGATTACTGCATTATGAGCTTATGGGGAACACATTCCTAGTTATTTTTCATAATCTGAATATAAATAAATACTTAGTTCAAAGCTATCTTTTTATTATTTTTATTTTATTTTATTTCAATTTAAATCCCCCCATTTTTATATAACGACTATCGAGTTAAATATTTGTTATTGACAATATTCTTCCATATTCTCTGTGGGATCGACCCCGACTCATAGTTGGCTAAATATATTGCATACGATCGTTTATATTTCTTTTCAAGAAGTATATTTGAACGCTATCAAAAATGGCGCCGCTGCCGGGGAATATGGCTTAGAAATTGTCTTTAGTATTTTTTTTGACTTGTAGTCCTTTTTTGTTTCTTAAGATTAGTTTAAAATTATTTTTTATTATTATTATTATCATATTTCTTTTACTCTTCTTGAGATGTCATCTGAAAATTTATGTAGTGAAAAGTGTTCTTGCAATTCTTGCCCTTCTGATTTTATGGGTTCGTATAAGTTGGTTTTTTTTTATCAACTAGATGAGTTGTATGGGGACAAGAAAGATTTGTTAATACTTTGTTATAAATCAATATGTAAGCGAAATTCTG
>NW_026027687.1:0-279 GCF_019186545.1 Solanum stenotomum | reverse complement strand
ATCTTTTATGAACAATTGCGTGATTGTAGCAGTCCTTTGTTCAACGGGAGCCAACACTCTAAATTGTCTGTTGTAGAGAACAAGAGGTATGTAGCGCTTCAGGCCCAACTAACTTTTCTTTTTGAATCAGGAAATATTCTTCCTCCATGTCCGGCTAGCAGTGATGGATCTGATCAGGAGGGTGATGAGAATGATAAGGAGAGTGAGGGTGATGAAGAGTAGTTGTATCTATTTGACATTTTAGACTTCTAATTTTTAGAATTGTTTAATTTGATCGTA
>NW_026027686.1:0-505 GCF_019186545.1 Solanum stenotomum | reverse complement strand
AGTTGTCCATCGTTCATTTGACACATATATTAAAAAATAATTAATAAATAATACGGATAATATGACTAAATTATTCTTTGAATATATTAAATTTAATGCTTTAAAAAATGTATTAGATATTGAATACAATATTTACTACAAAGAGTAAAATAGGCACAAAGTATAAATTATCTCTTGGTTTTTTAATTTGGACAAGCTAAGTATTGATAAACAACTACTCCCACTGTCCCTATTTACTTGTCAATATTTCCTCTCTTAACTGTCCATATTTACTTGTCTATTTTGATAAATCAACAAAGGACAAAAAAAAATTCCTATTATACCCTCATTTAAACTTCTTGAAAATTTCTAGTAAGTCATCCTTTTTGGAACCAGACAATACATTTATTATACTTGGGGAATTACATAATCCTTTAAGTTACCCATAAAGCATTTCATTAGTTTATGAGTAAAGATTTTGAACAATTATTTTACTCTAAAAAATGGATAGAAATAAACTTGAAGT
>NW_026027685.1:0-5286 GCF_019186545.1 Solanum stenotomum | reverse complement strand
TAAATATAATTCCACAAGCTATAAGAAATTGTGTTTGCATACAAGGTTTATTTTCAATCTTAAAATCGGTAAAAACCAGATAGCAACATGGTAAAGGTCACCTTAAGAGAGGAGAACAAAATTCCAAAAAACAGCTATGATCTCATATTTTTCTACAATTGATCACAATAGTTTGACAAACGTGTTAATCACCTGAAGCGAAGGACACCCTTTTCCAAGGTAATGTAGTCCTTCATCGTCCACAATGCCACACCCAACCATAGCCAAAAGCTCCAACTTCTCCATACTGCTTATAGAATGCAGTGACACACTAGTAACCTGAAACAACACCAAATTCACATTTTCACAAACACAGTAAAGACATATACCTGATATGCTACGATCAAAAAGAAGGATAGTAAGATAAACAAACCTTTAAATAAGAAATGTCAAGTTGCTTCAGTTGTGTACATTTCTTGGACAAAAAATCAATCCCAAGATCAGTAATTTCAATACACCACATCAAGCTAAGTTTCTCTAGGCATTGACACCCAATTGCTATTTTCGCCAAACCAACATCAGTTAGACCCAAACACCTGTCGAGCTTTACATCCCTTAAAGACCCACCAAAAGATAAAGCCGCAGCTTCCCTATCACCAAAACCCCAGCAGTAAGACACGTCAATAGACTCCAAAACAGGACAAGACTTCATAAGTATCTCTAACCCGGCTGATTTCAACCCAGTGGTTCGACTCAGCACCAGCCTCCTCAAGCTCCTACTCCAATCCGACAACCCATAACCCATCAGCATGGAAACAGCTCCGTCATTAATTTGGGGGCAAACGGAAAGGTCAAGGGAGTAAATACGTGGGAATTTGGAGAAAAGGGTTGTAATGAACTCAGGACGAAGGATCCGGAGATGGGTACGGTGGAAAGAGTCAACCCGGAGGAATGCTTTACAAACCAAACGGAAAGCTTTGCGGTCGGAATCATGGGTAATGAAGGAAAGAATTCTGATAAGAAGATCCTCGTTAAGAACAAACAAAGCAGAATCCATGAAAACTATAAGAAACAACAACAACAAAAACTACTTGTACTAAACCTCAATTCCAAGTTTCTTGGGACGATTAAATGAATTCTAACTACTCATTTAAGCCCATTTGAATCCGTTTAACATTCAATACGCTGACATACAAATCTTGAATACTCTGTAAAAAGAAAAAAAAAAACCTCAACTAGTCAATACTTTCTGTTTGGATCTTCTTCTTCCCACCAAAAACTACAAGAAAAGAAAAGGGTTGTAACTGTATTATGTCGGGACAAAGAGGAAGAGGAGACGAGCGTTGAGAAGGGGTTGAAGGGTGGAAAAAGAAAGAGTACAAGAAAGACCAAAACGAGTCTTGCAGACAAAGATGATCATGGTAGATGCCTAATTCTCCGGCGATGTTTTTCAGGTTGGTATCGGAAATTCCTAGGTGCTATGACGACAGGTGTGCCATAGGTAAAAGAAGACAAGTAATGTGTGTGTGAGAGAGAGAGAAAGGATTGTTGATATTGGGAAGATAAGTGGAGTGGTGCTGGAGATGCATTTTCATTGATAAGTGATCTGTAAACTGTGGGATGGTGGCATGTTGATTGATGCCTACTAATAAGTGGCCAAAAATTAGGCATCTCACGTGAGAGCCTGCTGCCCATTTGAAATTTACTATTAGTATCTATCTTCATAAAAAATAATTAAGTTGTTTTAAACTTTCTAAATAATAGTAACAAATTGTATTATAAATATTCTTGCTTCATTTTTACTTGTTACTTAAAGCCTGTTTGACATTGTTGTTGGGTCAGAAGTACTTTTTTTTTTAGGAAAAACACTAATTATGAAAAATTAAGTATTTGACAAATTCTACTTTTAAATAAAAGGAGAAACAGTTTTTCTACTATTGGAAGAAAATAAAAAATTCTATTTTTAAAAAAAAAAGCAGAAGAAAATTATTTTTTAAGACTAAAATATCCTTTACATAGATATTTATCAATATATTCCTTATTAATTAATTAATATATTTCATAAGTTTGGTTAATTTTCATTCAAGAGTTTTATTTTTTTATGTTTTATATTATTATTTATTTATTATATTGTATATATTACTTTACGTATTATTTTACAGAGTTAGAAATAAAACTAACAACAAAATTTTTGTAAGATTAAAAAAAGTAACGATTAAAAATTTAGACTCTCCCATAAAAGTAACAAATAACAATTTTTTCTTTTCGTAATTTACGTATTATTTTATTTTAATTTGAATTTTGTAAAACTTTAGAGTATTATAACCAAAAAAAAAAGATAATAGCTAAGATTGGATCCAAAAAAATAGGTAACAAATAACAAAAAGATTCATCTTCTCAATATTTTTCAATTATCTATATACAATATTGATTGAAAAATTGAAGATGTACATTTTAACTAATTAAATTAAAAATGTAATTAAAGTTCTTGTATTAGATGTTTGAAATAGTTTCTCTTTATAAAATAATCTTAAAATTAAAAGTACATTGATATTTACCCTTTTTCGTAATTTAATTCTCAAAAGCACTTCCTAAAAAAAATTAGTCAAACACAAATTGCTTATCAAGAGCACTTTTAAAATGAATTTGTCAAATATAAATTGCTTTTATTGAAAAATACATTTCTGAAAATCTATTTTAAAAAAGCGCTTCTAAAAATAAACAGCTTTTAGCAGCAATGCCAAGCATGCTCTTAGTTCTAAAATAGATTTTCATTTTGGAAAAATCCTTTTGGCCAGAAAATTTTGCCAGAATTTGGCCAGAATGGTATTTTACCTTTTTGAACATTTTTACCCTTTTAACTTTAATACATTTTAATAAAAAAATGAAAAAAAGATCAATTTATTTTAAAATAAAAAATAGATTATAAAAATTTTAAATTTCTGGCTAAATTCTGGCCAAATTTTCTGGCCATTTAGCATTACCCTTTCATTTTTAGTTGTTAATTATCATTTTTGACATATCAAGAAAAGACAAAAAAAATTCATATTTTACCGTCAACATTAAATACTTATTCTCCAAATCATTTTCCAAAGACTTAATACTCTCTTTGTCCCTAATTACTTGTTCAATTTTCCTTTTTCTACTTGTTTATTTTGACAAATCAAGAAAGGGTAAATTCTTTTTACCTATTATACCCTCAATTAATTAAATTTGAAAAAGGTAGAGCTTCTTGAAAAATTTAAATTTTTAATTCATCTACTTCATAATTAATAGTGGTAAAATGATAAACTCACTATATCAATCATTGTTTTCTTAATAGGTGTGTCAANCTACTTGTTTATTTTGACAAATCAAGAAAGGGTAAATTCTTTTTACCTATTATACCCTCAATTAATTAAATTTGAAAAAGGTAGAGCTTCTTGAAAAATTTAAATTTTTAATTCATCTACTTCATAATTAATAGTGGTAAAATGATAAACTCACTATATCAATCATTGTTTTCTTAATAGATGTGTTAATTAAAAAATGGACAAGTAATTAGTGACATAGAGAGTACTAAACAACATTTAATAAGCATAGTTTGGTAAAATACATATATCAATAATTATTTTCTTAATAGATGTGCTAAGTCAAATAATAACAAGTAAAAATAAACGGAGAAAATAGATCGAGTGATGCCAGGTTTAGTTGACACATCTTGATTTATTCAAAATTTATTTAGGTCCAGATGCGAATTCAGAAATTTTGAAAATGATGAGGTATTAATCCTTTTAATATACATATGTTAATTGTGTTTCTTTGTATAATATAATGTAGGCACTATACAATCTGGTAACGAGATCTTTGAAACTAAACGAAAAAAAAACAACAAAACAAGAAATTGGTATATATAAGTCTATAACTACAAAAAAATGTCACCGTTTTTTTAATAGACTTTACTTAACTTATTTAATATGTATATTCATATAACACATACATTTTTTTTTTATATTACTGGGGATTGATGACCTCCTATCCAAGTTTCACCTCTATTTGGGTCAAAATAAATTGAGTTAGGTTTCCTAATTAAAATTGTATAATTCAAATTTAAATAAGTTGATCTATTATACTTTCTTTATGAATATCAATTATTTAAAATTATTGCATTGGAGAGCTAGGTCAACATGATATATCAATAATAGTTCACGTTATAGTAGTACGTACTTTCTTTTATCCAATAACACTTGTTCATTATTTATTTTGCATACTTTTTAAAAATTTATAAATAAAAGAGTAATCTTACTATATCACCATTTGAATATAATAAAGGAAAAAAAAATTTGGCCAAAAAATTTAATCAGAATGGTAAAATAACATATTTCACACTATTTTATTTTACTTTTTTGAACATTTTTACCTTTTTAATTTTAATACATTTTAATAAAAAAATAGAAAAAAATTAGTTTATTTTTAAATAAAAAGGATATTATAGACTTTTAATTTTCTGACAATTTAGCATTACCCTATAATAAATACAATATCTTAAAAAATGTAATAGAGAAATGACTATATATAATGATAAGGTAAATTAGAAACTAAATGTAAAATTATTCATTAATTTTATAAAATAGACAAATATTACTTTAGACATTTTAAAATAGTATAATGAACAATTATTAATGAACGGAGGAAGTAAAAATCAAACGATTCCTTACCGAAAAAAAAAAGAAAATCTAAGGATTTAATTTTGTTAATCAGTTTTGTAACTCCATTAATACCTCAGCAGTTGATTAATTATTCTTATGTATATTAAATTCCAAAGTCTATTTTGTTCCTCTTTTTCCGTGGCCGTACCATTCGTGGTGGGTCCCTCTAATAACGTAAATTTGTAGAAGGACAATAAAAGATTGAAACGTGCAATCACCGTACATATCTGTTAGTTACCCTATCTGCACCATAAATGTTGGCTGTTTTGGAAGAAAAAATTCATTACTAGTGGAATAATTTTATTACTCAATCATAGAAATACTATGGGAATTAGGTGTGAAGAATGATATGCAGGGGCAGAGTCAAAATTTTAAATAAGGAGTTGAAAATTTGAATAAATAGACACACAAAGTAGTTGAAGGGGATTCGACCTTTACTAGGGGTGTGTATCGGTCGGTTCGGTTCGGTTATAAGTATTATCGGTTCGGTTTATCGGTTTTCGGTTTCTAAATATGCTAAACCGATAATCAAACCAATAAGATATTTGTTATCGATTTTCGGTTTATCGGTTTTAGGTCTTTAACGGTTCGGTTTCGGTTTAACCAATAAGAAAATGTT
>NW_026027684.1:4102-5289 GCF_019186545.1 Solanum stenotomum | reverse complement strand
CCCATGATTAATGCGACAATCAGAAAAAAAATGGCATGAGTGGAGGCGCACATTTTATCTTTTAGGAGCTTTATTGTCTGCTTTTCACTTTCCTTGTAATCTTCAAGAAATGAATGAAAATGAACTTTCCTTTTGTTTTCGAACTACGTAGGGCCTGAATTCTCCTTGGGAGAGATACGTAGGCAGCCTTTCAAGGCCCGGCCCCTATCTTTTAAAATTTTCCTTTTCCCGTTCATTCTACAAGGAAACATTAAGCTCAGATCAACAAATGACAAGAGATGCAGCAAGAACACCTTAGCTCAACGCAATTTAACCTTTCTGAGTCACCAACCTCAGCATAAAAAAATGAGCAAATTCCTGCTTGTTCAAAAGTCAGTCCCCATTATTCATGGGTTAGCATGTTCTCAAACAAAGCAACTTTTGTGTGTTTATCTGCTTTCTATATGATATTTTGCATTATTTGTGCCGAATCAAAATTAACATATTTGCCTTTGAGTTGTTTTTCTCAACAGGTAATTAGAACTGGTCTGTGTCGATAAGCTGGCTAATCATCCTTATTTTACTAGATCAAAAGGGCCTACAGATTCCTTTCCCAATCAAAGTTCACAAAAGGGAAAAGAAGCAATGGGTGATAACAATGAAGAAATCAGCCTTACTGATGTCGTGGTGGCTCAGCCCGCCCTTGCTGATCAGAATGAACTGATCCTGCAGCTGATGCAACAAATTGCTGAGATGAGGGTCGAGATGCAGAGGAAACACGATTTGTCTCCTCCGATTTTTACTGTCAACACTCAACCGGACGGAAGACCTCCAGCTCAAATTCCCCCTCCTAATGTGGAACAAGCTCAGAACCCGCCTTTAAGCCCTGCTCGTAATCCCTCCATCATTGACCTTACCACCCAAAACCCCCATTACGCCTCAGCCTCTTATCACACACTACCCCCTCCTCAAAATACCAACCCCCAAGCACCACTCCCTTCCCCCAATGCAAACCACCAAACTGGCCTACCCCCTCAAAGCCAAAATGTTAACCGCCCGCACATTTCCCTCAATTACCAAAATCAACATACCAACCCCCAGACTTTCCCTCAAAATTACCAAGCCACTCAAAATGCCCAAAGTCCCTCTATTGCTCCACCACTACCACAAAAGGCCACTTTCCAAATACCGATCCCCAATGAGCATGA
>NW_026027684.1:0-3390 GCF_019186545.1 Solanum stenotomum | reverse complement strand
GAGCCCGAATATTATGACAGAATCATGTTGCTCGTTGGAGCAAAATTTGCTGAGATAGTCAAGGTAGGTGAGACTATCGAAGATGGATTGAGAACCGGGAAGATTGCCCGTGTTGCTGCCTCGCCCGGATCTTCGGGTTTGTTGAAGAAGAAAAGAGAGGATGTGTCCTCTATCTCCTATGAGGGGAAGAAGACCCCAAGGAAAACCTCATCATACCAAGGTCGCTCTCGACCTTCACAGAGTTCGTACCCGGCTTGTTATACACAGGCTGATTACCAAAATAATCCTCTCCCCAGTTATCAAAATACCCCTCATCCCATTTACCAAATTCCCCCTCCAATTTACCAAACTTCACCTCATCACTACCGAAATGCCGCCCCCAACTGTGCCAACATTCAAACAAATTACCAAACGCCTCCCCCAATGTACCAAACCCCAGCTCCACTTTACCAAAATACCCCCTTGAACTACCAAGCTCCACAACCAAACTACCAAACCAACTCATATCCGAGATACCAAGCCCCCCGTCCGAATGCTCCAAATTATCGCCAAATGCCTCCCCCTCAACAAGGCAATTACGATCCCACCCTTCCCAGATTTGAGAAGAAGCCTGCTAGAATTTTCACTCCGCTTATTGAAAGCCGAACAAAGCTGTTCGAGCGATTAACTGCTGCAGGATATATTCATCCAGTGGGACCCAAGCCGGTTGACACTAGTTCAAAGTTTTACAAACCTGATCAGAGGTGCGCATATCACTCTAACAATGTTGGTCATGATACCGAGGACTGTATCAACCTGAAGCATAAGATCCAAGACCTGATTGACCAGAATGTGGTCTCTCTTCAGACGGTTGCGCCCAATGTCAATAGTAATCCTTTGCCAAATCATGGAGGCGCCACTATCAATATGATAGAGACAGATGATGATTGGTGCGTGACAAAGGCAATAGTTTCGATTACTCCTGACGAGTTGGAAAAGGCTGTAGCTTCGTTGAGTATCAGAGAAAAGAAAGAGTTTGTGATTCTGACACCCGAGAAGGTTGTTGCCTTGGTGCTGCGAGAAACTCTTACCCGACCAAAATTTGTGATTGAAACGGCTGTTACTCAAGGCATGACCAGATCTGGTAGGTGCTACACACCGGAAGAATTGGCCCAAGGGGGGCAGAAGAAGGATCAGGCCAAAAGGCCGATTAGCGAAGCTGAAGCAGAGGAGTTCTGGAGAAAGATGCAGCCGAAAGATTATTCTATTGTGAAGCATCTAGAGAAAACGCCAGCTCAAATTTCTGTGTGGGCTTTATTGATGAGTTCGCAGTTGCATAGACAGGCTTTGATGAGAGCTCTGGACGACACTTATGTGCCTGTGGGTACTAACAGCGACAATCTAGCAGCCATGATAAACCAAGTCATTCGGGGACATCGAATCAGCTTTTGTGACGAGGAGTTGCCCTTTGAAGGAAAGANCCAAGTAAATGTGAGAGCTTTTGATGGAGTGCAGAGAGACACAATAGGGGCAGTAAATTTGGATATTCAGATTGGGCCTACAGAATTCAATGTGGAGTTTCAGGTGTTGGACATCAATACCAGCTACAATTTGCTTCTGGGAAGGCCTTTTATCCACATGGCTGGGGCTGTGCCTTCTACCCTTCACCAATTGATGAAATTTGTTTGGAAGGATCAGGAATTGGTCATTCATGGTGAGGGGAGTCGTTCCGATGGGTATGCGCCGGTCGTTCACGAGGTTTCTCGAGGTTGTGATTTCTACACGGTGGAGCTGGTAAATGCCACCGGTGATGATTTGGCTCCGCAACCTCATATGCCTTCCGTGTACAAGATGATTGCTACCGTCATGCTCCAGAATGGTTTTGAACCAGGTTTTGGATTGGGGAAGCACTTTCAAGGAATCGTCGAGCCTATCCAAATTCCCGCCAAAGGAGCAAAGTTTGGTTTGGGGTATGTCTCCACAGATGCTGACGAAGCAGAGATGAAGAATAAGGGTATTGATCAAGCATTGGCCAGGCCAATTCCTCATCTATACCAGTCATTTCCGGTACAAGAAAATGTCAATGATGATGGTCTCGGGGAAGGAATCTTGGGCCTTTTTGAGGAGATTGATGCGGTCATCGACGGAGAAGCTGGGACATCAGGCATCCGTAATGCAGAACCTGATGAGCAATTGCAGAATTGGACCTCCACACCACTCCTGATTTCCCGTTCATCTGGGTAGAAAAGACATGTGTCTTTGTTTGATTTAAAATCGGTGGTAGTCCGGAAGAGGCCCGAGACCCATCCTTTATGCAACTGTATTTTTTTTGAAGCTTTTAAATTCCTTTGTGATGTTTAAAAAGGCAATATGGCCCTCGGCCATGGCCAAAGTTTGTGCTTGTCTTAAAATTTAAATGAAAGCCTCTTTTATCGAAAATTTGTTTACTTGTCTGTTTATATTTTATTTTCCTAACTTTGTTTGTTTATGATTTCAGTAATATTAATTTAAAACCTGCCAATGTCATATCGTGTCATGTACCGAGTGAACAAAATGAGGCAGGTGATGAGGAATGTGAGGAATATGAAGAAGAGAATGAGGTTCCCGAACATGTTGCTGAAGAGTTTCGACAATTCGAGAATCAACACAAGCCAAATCTTGAAGAAACTGAAACTGTGAATCTCGGAGATAAAGAATGCGTCAAAGAAGTCAAAATCAGTGTCCATCTGACTGAAGCCCAAAGAAGAGACCTGGTTCATTTGCTCAGGGAATACATTGACGTATTTGCCTGGTCTTATAGAGACATGCCGGGATTGAGTACCAATATGGTGTCCCACAAGTTGCCAATCAATCCAGATTTCAGTCCAGTAAAACAAAAGACTCGGAAGTTTAAGCCTGAGTTGAGTTTAAAGATCAAAGAGGAGATTACAAAGCAGATCGAGTCCCAAGTAGTGGAAGTGACGCAGTATCCGACTTGGTTAGCTAATGTTGTTCCGGTTGCCAAGAAAGACGGAAAAATCAGAATTTGTGTTGACTACAGAGATCTTAACAAAGCTAGCCCGAAAGATAATTTTCCATTACCAAACATTCACATCCTCATTAATAATTGTGCTAAGCATGAAATACAATCGTTTGTCGATTGTTATGCGGGTTATCACCAGATCCTGATGGATGAAGAAGATGCAGAAAAGACAGCTTTCATTACGCCTTGGGGTGTATATCATTATCGGGTGATGCCTTTTGGTCTCAAGAATGCCGGTGCTACTTATATGAGGGCCATGACAACCATCTTTCATGATATGATTCATCAGGAGATCGAGGTGTATGTAGATGATGTCATAATCAAATCCCGCGAGAGTTCGGATCACTTGACTCACTTGAAAAAATTCTTTGATCGTCTACGCCGATACA
>NW_026027683.1:0-353 GCF_019186545.1 Solanum stenotomum | reverse complement strand
TCCCAAAAGCGCCTTTTACTGATTCCTACAAGCGTCGAAATATGATGAAAAAAATAAAAGGAAATTCAGACAAAGGCGATGGGTTCTTCATATAGATCTCAAAAAAATACGAGGTTTCAAAAAAAAGATTGCGTCAATCGGACGTTCGAGCCGAAAGTTACGGCCATTTGAAATTCAGCATCTTAAAGGTGGAAGGTGGATTTGAATTTATGAAATTTCAAACGGCCATAACTAGGGCCTCGGGTGTCCGTTTCAGGCGATTTTTTTTTTGAATCCGCGTATTTTTTCGAGATCTACGCAACCAAACTGCCTAAAGGTGGTTTAAGCGTGCCAATTTTCCCAAAAACGCCTTT
>NW_026027682.1:0-640 GCF_019186545.1 Solanum stenotomum | reverse complement strand
TGTGAACACACTTACTTCTTAAAATATGAAGCTGATTGAAAAATGATATAATAATATATGTTAAAAATTGTGTAGTGTAGTAATAGAACAGTTGCAAAGTTAAAAGATGTTTTTTTGAAAATTTGGTACAACTTCAGTTGTGACTTTATGTCTTTTCTCCTACTAAAACAGAAATTAGAAAGAAGCATAGGTACTAACAAAACTGTCTCTGACCTTGTGAGCCATTTTCATTTATGCTTTGTAGCTCTCCCGACTCCCGCTCTCATGAAATGCACACAGCTACAAGCCAAAGTTAAGCAAGGCATAAAAACATAAGAAAGAAGAGTTTTTGACACCTCGTATATTCATTAAACAATGACAAGTACTAGCCTATGTCTAACCCCTGTTTCATTCAAAATTCACTAGGAAAAAAGGGAAATTTACTCTTCCAAGTTCGACATCCATAACAGATGCAGGAGATGCTATTATAATCTGTTTCGCCCCCATATCCTGCTCTATCAATTTCTTTTCATGAAAATCTCTAACCGGCAAATATGTCCTGTTTCCTGATTTTTTTTTTCAGATAATTGTCTCCTCTAAATAAGGTAGCTAGCCTGAAATTCATGAAAAGTCAGTTAGAGAATACAGATGAAGCAACCAA
>NW_026027681.1:0-355 GCF_019186545.1 Solanum stenotomum | reverse complement strand
CACCTCCAGTCCACTCACCACCACCACCGGTAGCCTCACTTCCACCTCCTGTCCACTCACCACCGCCACCGGTTGCCTCACCTCCACCTCCCGCCCACTCACCACCACCACCGGTAGCATCACCTCCACCACCAGTCCATTCACCTCCACCTCCAGTCCACTCACCACCGCCACCGGTAGCCTCACCTCCACCACCAGTCACCTCACCACCGCCACCGGTAGCCTCACCTCCACCACCAGTCGCCTCACCACCGCCACCTGTAGCCTCACCTCCACCTGCTCCAGTATTCTCTCCTCCACCGCCAGTCCACTCACCACCACCACCACCAGCTCCGGTAATGTCTCCACCTCCACC
>NW_026027680.1:0-257 GCF_019186545.1 Solanum stenotomum | reverse complement strand
TGTCTCATTGGGCAATATCACTATTTTTCTTTTTTCTCAGAATTTCGAACTTTTTTTTTAAAAAAATGATCAAAGAAATTGTAAAAAAAATCTATTTCTTTCTTCATTAATTATTAACATTTTTTTCATTCCTTCAAGTTTTTCTCTCTTTTCTTTTTCTTCCGTTTTCTTTCAAATAACCTCTCATCAATCTATTCATTTTTTTGCTATTTTCTTCTCTTTATTTTTACTATAAATAAAACTTTCTTAACATACTC
>NW_026027679.1:0-657 GCF_019186545.1 Solanum stenotomum | reverse complement strand
GCATAAACTTTTTTCTTTGGTGAAAAGACCAATCGGGTGGCACAATATCGCTTGCCAAATAATTAGCAAAGTCTGTGAACCAAGGAATCAAATCATTAGAAGCAGCCAATACATGTTCATCTGGAAAAACATCATTAATTTCAGCCCTATCTCCAAGCTTTAGCATAGCCTCTTCCTCTAATCTGGACAAGTGATCGGCAACTTGATTTTCGGTTCCCTTTCTATCTTTTACCACAAAATCAAACTCTTGCAACAACAATACCCATCTAATCAATCGTGGTTTTGCATCCTTTTTCGCCATTAAATACCTCAATGCAGAATGATCAGTATGCACAATGACCTTAGTACCAAGCAAGTAGGAACGAAATTTTTCGAATGCAAAAACCACCGCAAGAAGTTCTTGTTCGGTCACAGTATAATTCTTCTGGGCCACATTTAGAGCTTTGCTAGCATAGTAAATAGGGTGAAGAATTTTCTCGCGCCTACCCAATACTACACCAAGCGCCACTCCACTCGCATCGCACATTACCTCAAACGATTGTTCCCAATCCGGTGAAATAATGATAGGTGTTGTAACCAACTTTTCCTTCAACTTTCCAAATGCTCTAAGACAAGCATCATCAAAATAGAATTTATTCTCCTTCTCGAGCAGTTTGC
>NW_026027678.1:0-1125 GCF_019186545.1 Solanum stenotomum | reverse complement strand
GTGTCAAGCTTGTTGAGGTTCGAGAGAAGTCACTTGGTTCATAATAGTTGTTCGAGAGAAAGCTATTACATCTAAGTCGAACCTACCCGCTAATATTTAGAAATCGTTAGTAATTGTCGAGCACCCAGTTAGAGAAATAGATAGTTAGTTGGTCATGCCCCTGGGTATCTCTTAATTACTTGATTCCCCTTGTGGTTTATTATTGCCTTAGTTGCTACTTGACAATCATTTCCCCCATCTTACATTTATGTCACCCCTTCGTTTTATTTAAGCATTTCCGATAATTTCCATTCCTACAACCGGTTAAATCGCTCTTACAACTTCATAATTGAATTCAAACTTGTACCGCTCCCTATGGCTTCGACCCCAACACACTTGTTGGGTTTTATTCTAGATTACGATCGTCTACACCTAGTACCAGATGTGGTGTAGTTGAGCGTTTATCACTTACTATGAAGGAACATTGGTAGTCGCCTCTAGTCCTTCTTTATCATTTGGAATCATGGGTAATCGCCTCTAGTTCAACATCACGTGACATGGGTATTCCCCTCTTGTCTTTCTATAAGGATCATGGGTACTAGACACTTTTCCAATTCATATCTTAAGAACGTGGGGAGTCACCTCTTGTTCAACTTTGTGAAATAAGGGTAATCGCCTATATATTCTACTCTAGGGAATATGGGTAATTGCCTCATATCCATCTCTTTTAGAGGTCTTGGGTAATCGTCTCTAGCCTCATCAACTTCTTAGTCTTTAGCATTAGATTCATTTTTGGTGAGAAATCCTTTCAACCTAGAATCATTCACCGTGAGAAAGCCTTTCACATTCATAACATAAGATATTCATGTGGGAACTATCTGTTCCACAACAATTACATCAATAAGCAACAATTGACAATCATAAGCTTTACTCTCAAAGTACTATATCTCATATCATTCTATATGCTTCTCTCTCAATAAATTCAACATCATAATCATCTCAAAAGCTTCAATCTCAAAGCAATACTAATCATGATTCATCATATAAGCTTTAATTCTAATGTATCTCATCAATCCTAGATTAGATGCATCTAAACCCACAAATTCTTCTTTTATGGCACAAAACCCATTTACATCAATTTGATCT
>NW_026027677.1:0-288 GCF_019186545.1 Solanum stenotomum | reverse complement strand
TGATGGTCACTCACTACACATATACTAGCCCTACTAAATATAATTTTTATATAAGCATCATTATACATATCATCTCATTAATATGCTATCTATCGGGTATGATTATGCACTTTGCCTATAAAGTCCTTATCTAAGGTAATCTTGGGGAACACTTAAGTGTGCTTGAAGAGGATTGTGTGGGCGGTCACTTCTTGTCTCACTCAAGTGTGTCTTAAGGTTATATTAGGTAGAGGTCCTATGGTAATGAAATGACATGTGCCCTTCTAAAGTTAAGCATGAGTTGTATAT
>NW_026027676.1:0-419 GCF_019186545.1 Solanum stenotomum | reverse complement strand
ACCTTAACAAAACTAAGGTCCTATTACCGCCCCTTCCTCCTCCCTCCCTTCGAACTCATTTTAAAAAATAATTGTGCACCTTTGGATTACGTAGAACACTCTGTGACTCCACGCAATTGAGGCGCGTGGGAGATATTTGGATGCCACGTAAGCCAAAAAGGTGTACAAAATTATAAAAAAAAATGGNAAAAAAAAATGGGTTCTAGGGGGGGGGGGGGTAATAGGACCTTAGTTTAGTTAAGGTGTGTCTCTGAGATTTCGGTCATAGTCTAGGGGGGGTACTTGTACTTTTTTCCTTAAAAATAAATTAAACTTTTAATGATGATTCGACCATGGCATCCTTTATTTTTAAAGCTTTAACTTTTTAAAGTGTTTTTTATTCCCTTCACTATTTTGGTATATGTCAAAAATTAACTTAT
>NW_026027675.1:0-642 GCF_019186545.1 Solanum stenotomum | reverse complement strand
AAAATAATAAAATAGAAAATAAAAAAGATGAGTATAAGGTAAATAATAATGTAAGGTCAAATTCTTAGGAGATAAATAAGGAAGTATAATTTGCCACACAAGGAAATTATTCTCAAATAATGTTTCCTTCCCTTAGGAAAGTGGGAAAGCTAATGACATTTTTTTTACTTCTTACATGTTTTTTGTAATTTAAAAAAAATAATATATTTTTAAATAATATATATATAAGTACTTTTAGTTAAAAAAGGGCTTCGAGCAATGACTTTATTGACCTAGTGGTTAAGACGTCCATGGATCACCACAATCACGTAAGTTCGATTCCATATGAGTGATTATGGATAGACTCATAAAACCTTATTTTTGCTGGTTAAGACTAGGGATGTGCAAAATCGAACCGAAAATCGAATCAAATCGTAAATCGAGTCAAACAAAAAAAAAACTCGACTATATTTGGGTTGGTTTGGTTTTAACTAAAAAAAACCAACTCGAGACCAAACCAACCCGACATTATATATGTAATTTTAAAATTTTATTTTATACATAAAACTATTTACTTTGATATAATTTTAAAATATTTCTTATACTATTTCATAGTTTTTATCTTTTAATATATATTCAAGTTTAAAACTTAGAATTCGGAAT
>NW_026027674.1:0-272 GCF_019186545.1 Solanum stenotomum | reverse complement strand
TTTAGGGTTTTAGGTTTAGAGCATAGGGATTAGGGTATAGGGTCTAGTGTTTTGGGTTTCATTTTTAGGATTTAGGGTTTATGGTTTAGGGTTTAAGGTTTAGGATTTAGGATTTAGGGTTTAGGGTTTAGGATTTAAGGTTTAGGATTTATAGTTTAGGTTAGCGTTTAAGGTTTAAGGTTTTGAGTTTAGGGTTTAAGATTTAACTTTTAGGATTAGGGTTTAGGGTTTAGGGTTTAGGTGTTATGGTTATGGGTTTAAGGTTTAGGGTT
>NW_026027673.1:0-664 GCF_019186545.1 Solanum stenotomum | reverse complement strand
GATGAGCAAGAGTTACCCTATGCACCGGGGAGTGCAAGATCAAGGGAAAGTTTCTAATGCCGAGTTCAGAGAGGCAATTAGAATGTTGAGTCAAGCTGTAGCAAATCAGATTGGTCAGCAAAGAGGAGCTCGACATGAAGGAGCTGACACTTCAAGGATTCGTGAGTTCTTGGGGATGAATCCTCCGAGTTTCATGGGTTCGAGCACTACTGAGGATCCAGAGGAATTCATTGAGGAGTTGAAGAAGATTTTTGATGTGATGCATGAGGCAGATATTGAGCGGGTTGAACTTGCTGTGTAACACCCCAGAGAATTTTTCGAACTAAGACTCGAGCCGTCCTTCATGTGGAGTGAGATTTTACCGAGGAATAAAATTTCTTGAGTGTTAAGTTAAGGTCCCTAGGTGTAGCACATTGAGTTCCAAGAAGAGTTGAATTTGAAGTAGTCATTTTTTTTGGAAAGAATCTGGAAAATTTGGCTAAGTATGGAAAAAAAAAAGAGTTTTTGGTCAACTTTGAGCAATCGTAACTCCTAGTTCAAAATGATTTAGGAGAATTTACAGTTATGTCTGTAAAGCCCTTGAAATGATCTTTCCAACGCCACCGAATTTGCTTGATTCCGAGTTCGTGTGAGTGTGTTATGCCCTTTGGAAGTTGGGCTGTTG
>NW_026027672.1:0-807 GCF_019186545.1 Solanum stenotomum | reverse complement strand
AAAATGATTGTTGTTATGGGTTTGCCATCTAGTTTTGCTGAAAATCCCAGTTTTATTCATTATATTCAAATTGTGTATAATCCACATTTTAAAGGTTTTACTAGAAATACAATTAAAAAGGATATCTTTGATTATCAAGCTCAACATTTTCAATATCTTCGTTGTTTATTGTATTATAACAATTATAACATAGCTATTACTTCTGATATGGGCCGTAGAGTAAATGGTAATGATTATTTCACAATTACTGCGCATTGGATTGATGAAAATTGGACTTTGCAAAAAAGAATTTTAGGTTATAAATGTTGTGAAATGCATAAAACCGGTAGTTATACAGCTCAAACAATTATAGATGTTTTGCAAAACTATGGAATTTGTGATAAAATAAGTAGTGTCACATTAGATAATACTTCTAATAATAGTAATGCTATTGAAATACTAAAACTGTCTCTTTGCCCTATTTATATTGATGGTTTTCATATTAGGTGTGTTGCACACATATATAATTTGATTGTTAGAGATGGTATAGCAATATATGATGATAGTTGCACAAAAGTTGAAACTGCATGTCATTTTATTTTTAAATGTCAAGTTAAGTCTAGACGTAGAGATTTTGAAAATCGTTGTCGTGAATTTAATCTTCCACCTAGAAAAATTCCAAAATCAGTGTGTACTAGATGGAATTCTTTATTTGAAATGCTTGAAGTTGCTTATGAATATAGGAAACCTTTACAAATGGTTTGGAATGCTCATAATTCAAATATGACATATAGACTTGATGATAATCATTGGAATGACATAAAAGAA
>NW_026027671.1:0-4456 GCF_019186545.1 Solanum stenotomum | reverse complement strand
CATATATTTGCTTGAATAGTTAAGTTTCTCAATCGAATCTAACTGTTTATAGGCATGATTATGTGAGTCTTGTTGTGTTTTTTTTAATAATATATCATGTATACTTAATGATCTATTTTATCTCTCTCAGATTAACTATGTCTCACTTCAATCCCCTGTCGTCAATCTTGAATCAAAATAAACGTGAGGGTCCAAACTATGTTGATTGGAAACGAAATTTAGACATTGTCCTAACTTCTGAGGGTTATAAATTTGTATTGGTTGAGGAATGTCCTATCAAATCAGCAGATCCTACTGATGAGGAAGTCCAAGCCTATGACAAATGGGTTAAGGCTGATGAGATGGCAAGATGCTACATTCTTGCCTCAATGGCGAATGTCTTGCAGCATCAGCATCAGTCTATGACATCTACTTACGATATGCTTGCATCTCTTAAGGAGATGTTTGGTGAGCAGAATCGTGCTGCAAAGCAGACTGCCATGAAAACCCTTTTGACCACAAAAATGGCTGAAGGATCTTCTGTCAGAGAACATGTTCTGAAGTTGATGAATTACTTGAATGAGCTGGAGATACTTGGTGCTGAGATTGATAAGGAATCTCAAGTTGAGATGATCCTTCAGACTTTGCCGGACAGTTTTCAACTATTTCGCTTGAACTATAATATGAATAAGATGGACATGTCTTTAGCGAAATTGTTGAATGAGCTGCAAGCGGCAGAGACTATAATTAAGCAGCAAGTTCCTGCAGCATTCCTAGTTGACCAGGCTGGGCCGTCCTCTTCAAAACCAGCAAAATTTCAGAAGAAAAAGAAAAAGCCCCGCAAGGCTATGATACACGGAGGTGCTAAGGATGGTGTGGCTAAGCCGAAAGGCAAGTGCTTTCATCGTAAGCAGCCTAGACACTATAAAAAGCAATGCCCTGACTTTCAGGCAAAGATGAAAAACAAAGGTAACTCTTTTTTAAATGTCGTTGTAACATGTTTAGCGGCTGTTTCTACCCAATTATGGGCTATAGATTCAGGAGCCACTGATCATATCTCCACTTCCTTGCAAGGGTTTCAGGAAACGCGGCGGCTAAATAAGGATGAAGTTAGTGTTTTTCAAGCGAATGGGGAGCCAGCACCAGCCTTAGCTGTTGGAACAATTTCGTTTTCATTTAGTAGTTCTAGACTTTTAGTTTTGAATAATGTTTTATATGTTCCTTCTATAAGAAGGAATTTATTGTCTGTTTCTAAACTAATGGATGATGGTTATGATGTTCACTTTGCGAATAACTCCGCTGTTATTAAGTGTAATAACTTTTTTATCCTTAGTGCTCCCAAAATACATGATTTATTTGTGTTTAAAATTTTCCATAACATGCTTCAACAAACTGCACTAAATAACATTGTTGTTTCGAATAAAAGAAAACATATTTCTCAATTGAGTCCAACTTATTTATGGCACTTACGTTTATGTCATATTAATATAAATAGGATTTCACGGTTGGTTACAGATGGACCTTTGAGTTCATTAAAGTGGAGGCACTACCAACCTGTGAATCTTGTTTAGAAGGTAAAATGACAAAGAGACCTTTCCCTTCTAAAGGAAATAGAGCCAATAATAAGTTAGAATTAATTCATTCTGATTTGTGCGGCCCAATGAATATACAGGCAAGAGGTGGTTTTGAGTATTTTGTGACTTTCACAGATGATTACTCCATATATGGATACATTTATTTGTTGCGACAAAAATCTGAATGCTTAGAAAAATTCAAAGAATTTAAGATTCAAACGGAAAAGCGACATGATAAACATATCCAAACATTACGATCTGATCGTGGTGGTGAATACCTTTCTGCAGAATTCATTAAGTACTTATCAGAATCAGGAATTACTTCTCAATATTCTGCCCCAGGAACACCTCAACAAAACGGTGTGGCAGAACGTAGAAATAGAACTCTTTTGGAAATGGTTAGATCAATGTTAAGTTATTCCGATTTACCTTTTAGCTTTTGGGGATATGCCTTAGAAACTGCGAATTATATTCTTAATTTGGTTCCTTCAAAATCTGTACCTTTAACCCCATCCGAATTGTGGAATGGGCGAAAGCCTAGCCTACGGCATATTCGAGTTTGGGGTTGTCCAGCTCATGTGCTTAAAGGAAAAACAGATAAGTTAGAATCTAGAACAGAAGTATGCATTTTTATTGGATATCCAAAAGGCACTAAAGGAGGTTTATTTTACTGTCCTAAGGATCAAAAGGTAATTGTATCGACAAATGCCAAGTTTCTAGAACAGGACTATTTAATGAACCATGTTCCTAGAAGTAAACTTGTGTTACAGGAACTGTCCAAAAGAATAATGAGTAATGAATCGACAGAACAAATTCCATACACAGTTGTTGACATTCCTTTACGACCACGTAGTGGGAGAAATGTCCATAGGCAAGAAATTGCACCTGAGGCTGCGCAGGAGGTTGCCCTAGAGCAAACTCAAGATATTTCACTACCTCAAAGTAGTGGGAGCAATGTCCAGCAGCCTGAGGCTGTGGAGGAAGATGTTCAGGATATTCAGGATTTAGTTCAAGAAGTAGCACATCTTGTAGTGGCTATTCGTCATAGTGGGAGAGTTATTAGAAAGCCTGAAAGGTTTACGCTCTTAGGAGAGTCATATGATAGAATCCCTGAAGAGCTTAATACAGAACCATTGAATTACGCCGAAGCAATACATGATAAAGATGCTGAAATGTGGATTGTTGCTATGAAATCAGAAATGGGGCTTATGTACTCTAATCAAGTCTGGGATCTTGTAGAACACCCTGCTGATGTCAAACCTATTGGTTGTAAGTGGATCTTCAAGAAAAAGAGAGGTGTGGATGGAAGAGTGAAAACTTTTAAGGCTAGGCTTGTTGCGAAAGGGTTTACTCAAAAAGAAGGAATTGATTATGAGGAAACTTTTTCACCGGTAGCTATGCTTAAATCCATGAGGATTCTCTTGTCCATTGCTACTCATTACAATTATGAGATTTGGCAAATGGATGTCAAGACGGCTTTTCTAAATGGAAGTCTTGATGAATGCATCTATATGGCACAACCAGAAGGTTTCATAGAAAGTGGCAATGAACACATGTTGTGTAAACTTAAGAGATCCATTTATGGACTAAAGCTAGCATCTAGAGCATGGAATATTTGTTTTGACAAGTCGATTAAGACTTTTGGTTTTGATCAATTTGAAAATGAATCATGTATCTATAAAAAATGGGAAGGAAATAGAGTAGCAATTTTAATTCTGTATGTTGATGACATTTTGCTCCTAGGAAATAATGTGAGCACGTTGAATTCAGTTAAGGAATGGCTGTCATCGCGTTTTGATATGAAAGACTTGGGACAAGCGGCTCATATCCTTGGGATCAAGCTTATGCGAGATCGTAAACAAAGGATATTAGGCTTGTCTCAAGCGCTTTACATTGATACTATTCTTGCAAGGTTTAACATGCAAAATTCAGAAAAGGGATTTCTTCCTTTTAGACATGGAATTACTTTATCAAAAGATCAGTCGCCCAAAACAACTGATGAGATAGAGAGAATGAAGGCGATCCCTTATGCATCTGCTGTAGGGAGTCTCATGTATGTTATGTTATGTACTAGACCGGATATCTGCTTTGATGTTGGCATGGTTAGTAGATTCCAGTCTAATCCTGGGCAAGAACATTGGACAGCAGTTAAGCATATAATCAAATACCTAAAAAGGACTAGAGATTACATGCTTGTTTTCCATCCTAGAAATCTTGTACCTATTGGGTATACAGATTCAGATTTCCAGTCAAATAGAGATTCAAGAAAGTCAACCTCTGGATATGTATTTACTTTGGGAGGTGGAGCCGTAATATGGAGGAGTATCAAGCAATCTTGTGTTGCTGATTCCACCATGGAAGCTGAATATGTAGCTGCCTCTGAAGCGTCTAAGGAGGCTGTTTGGCTTGGAAACTTCCTAAAAGAGCTTGGAATGGTTCCTTCGATTGAAGCACCAATCACACTTTATTGTGATAACAATGGTGCAGTTGCTAACTCGAAAGAACCACGAAGCCATAAAAAGAGTAAGCACATCGAGAGGAAATATCATTTGATTCGTGATATAACTCAAAGGGGTGATGTGAGAGTATTGAAGATTGAATCGAAGAACAATTTGGCGGACCCATTTACAAAAGGCTTACCTCACAAGGCTTTTGATAAGCATGTGGAAGAAATGGGTGTTAAAATTGTGAATGCATGGTTATAAGTCTAAGTGGGAGATTGTTGGGATATACTATTAACCATGTAATTGTGTTATAGTATCTTTTATTTAATCCCTTGTAAAGATTTTTTATGTTATATATTTAATATAATAAATTTTTGTTTAAATAGATCATTATGTATATATGTGTGTCCATTGCTTATGTAGTAGACAATTTTTGTGTATGGAGTATTTTAACTCATA